>NC_056737.1:956671301-956978801 GCF_019279795.1 Protopterus annectens
TTACAAACATGGGGGACCGCTGCTCTACTCATTTGATAAACCCCTCCCTGGTCAGATCCAACCACAAGTTAATCACCATTGATATCCAGATCCCGCCCCCACCCCTGAAAAAGGAAAGCACAGTGAAAAACTTCTCCAAAGCTAATTTTGAGCTTCTAAGGATAGAAGTGGCAAGCTTCACATCATCCATAGAAATGGGGAATGGGAGTATAGCTAGTGAATCATACACCGATACACTGTATAAGCACTTACACAACTGCATAGATAGGGCCATACCAAACAGAATCAAGACACTCTCCTCTAAAAAATGGAAGCCAATCTGGTGGACCTCTGCCATTAACAAGCTCTACAACAGAAGGAAAAAACTGTTGCAGAAAAGGGTAAAGTCCAATGACTGGAAAAATTCCCTTGGAAAACTCAGTAAAAAACTGAGATCCCTCATCAAATCCATCAAATCTAGTTATGAAAACAAAGTTGCTACAGATACTAAGAACAACCACAAGGCATTCTTTAGTTATGTCAAAAATCTACATAATAATATGCAGATTTGCTCTGAGCTATACTGAACCAACTGATATTGCCAATATCTTGGCAAGACAGGTTTATTGCAAACTTTACTCCCCCTGCACCCCCCAAAGATCCCATCCACAACCCGAGGAATACCAACTCCCTATTATCATGACTGCAAAAGTAGAAACCGCACTGACCAAAGTAAGAATGCAGCTTTCATGGAACCAGATAATATACTGGGTTGTGTCCTACACGATCTACAAAAAGAACTGACACTGCACCTAGATGCCCTGTTCAACTACAGCCTCAGTTCTGGCTTTGTCCCGACTGAATGGCGCACTGCTACAGTCATCTCACTCCCCAAAGGGGGTGCGACTACTGACCCTGGGAACTACCGCCCCATCCGCTTAATGAACCTGATCTGTAAGGCTATGGAAAGTATTATTACGGATCTTATAAATAAGGATATAGGGAACCTTCAAACCCTGGACACTATGCAGTTTGGGTTTGTGAAAGGCAGATCATGTCTACTCAATCTACTAGACTTCTTCGAGGCTGTCACAAGAGCGGTGGATGAAAGCAAGGCTGTTCACACAGCCTACCTCGATCTAGCCAAAGCCTTTGACACCATCCCACACTCTGGAATCATTGATAGGCTCACTAATCTGGGCATTAACCCATACATCACTAGATGGGTTGCCAACTGGCTCAATGACAGAACCCACATGGTGAAAGTCGCTGACTTCAGATCTGACTACCGGGCAGTTACAAGTGGAATCCCACAGGGATCGGTTCTGGGTCCTCTCCTGTTTAGTATCTACTTCTCTGAAGTTCAAGCCAACACCAAGGGACTCTGGTTAACCAAATTCACAGATGACTGCAAACTGGGAGCTATTATTGATTCTCAAGCTGATGTGGACATCCTTCAAAAAGGTCTAACAGAGACCGACGACTGATGCCAAAACCATGGCCTTAGGCTCAATGAGAAAAAAATGCATCGGCATTCCCTTCGGGAAAAACACAGTGCCCACAAACTACCATATCGAAGGGAACCCACTTAACTCTGAAGGTGTTTTAAGATTTCTAGGGACACAGGTAGACATCAATCTCTCCTTCGACAACCACGTCACCACTGTAGTTAGGAAGTCCTTCTTTGTGGCACATCTCATAACAAAAGGGTTCTCATCCAGGAAAAAATAAGTCATTATCTCTCTCAGCTTGGCCCTCATCAGACCCATCATAGAGTACAATGCCCCGTTTGGCATGTACCTCACTAGACACCTCCAACAACTGGAAAAGCCACAGAAGTTCCTCACAAAGAAGCTCTTAGGACTCAAACGTGTCTTACGCAGATAGACTTAAAAAAAATTACTTTACTACATCTCATATCACCTACTTAGAGGCAATCTCTGCTTGACATACAGAGCCATGTCTGACTCAGTTTTGCTAGACATGCTTCATCTGTAAAAATCCCAATCCCTCCATGCTACTCTTTCCAAAGACCTCACACTTATCACCACATTAAACAGAACCTGCTGGAGGGATAGGTTCCTAACCCAGAGACTTCCAATAATTCCCATTCACGTCAAGCAGAGCACCTCACTGGTCCTCTTCAAGAGAAATCTTGATGAATGGATGGGAAATATGAAATTCACCCCTGGGATCACTTCAATCACATTGCTAGATAGGGGAACAGGGAACTAACATCTGGTAAGTCAGATGATTGGGAACACTATTGGGCTAGGCTTGCATTGGCTCCAGGGCTGTTAGCCTAGTACTTACCTATGAACCTATGAACCTATATGCACACATAGACATGCATGCAAAGACATACATATACACATACAAATGCACATGGATGCACATGCCACACAACATACAAACACACAAATGCACACACATGCACACACACATATATATAAAAGACAGACATACATACACACTACACATGCACAGGCATGCACTTGCATGCATCCACTCACATATATATGGGTTTGTTTTAAAACCATGACCATTTAGGGCCTAACCACTTCAAGTTCCAGTTTTAGTACCATTTATCGATAAGGCTCAAAGGAGACAGTCCAGTGGTATGTTCTTGCATCTGTATCCACTCATGAATATTTGTTTTACAGAGAGCTAGGGAGGTATTTGTTTAACATGGAATGGGTGATTGTGCTTCAGGTGGAGGGTCCTTTGGGAGAGATATCTGTCCTTCCCAGTAGTTCTGTTAATGTTTTGATGTAGATGTAGGCACTTGGAGGGTGTTGGTGGGATATGTATTAGGTCAGGATGGAAGGATCCTTCACTATTGAAAGGCCAAGTTGATTTCTCCACACAAGAATCTATGAGACAAAGAAGAGAGAGAGGATCGTCAGTCATTCACAGCAACTTAATGACAACATACCTGAGATATTTTTTGCTAGGAATTTTTTTTTTTTTTATCAGGTTAGGCAATATGCTTGGATAGATATATGCCAAAAGGGCATTCATTTCTATTCTGGACCTGATTAGGAAGGAGTAGATGAGGACAACAATTTCCTTCTATGTGGACAATATAACTTTAGCAATTAGTAGTACTTGGTATAAAGATTTTCTGAGGATAGAAATGGTTATGGTCATCAGCTGGGTATAAATATTTTCTGATAATAGAAATGGTTATGGACATCAGCTAGGTATGACAACCCTGTGTTTCCAAATGTTAGCCAAACATTCCCCTTATGATCTGCTGATGAGGCCATAAGAAGGCTGAAATATGCATGTCCACAACTAGTAGAGCTTGGCTTTATTTGCCTGAATTTGTCCATAATAGACTTAAAAAGGTTAAAAAGTCATGGACATTCAGAACTGCCATATAGCTGAAACACCTGATGTCCTTAAGGGGTCATTTACATATATCCCACGTTACCTCTAATGCAAGAGGTTTTAAGGAATCACACGGTGAAAAGTCTAGCTTGGCAAGATTTTTCTTTTAGTGTTTAATGATTGTTTTTTTTTTCCTGTGTGACCTTGTTATTCATTGTTTTAGTGAGAATAGTTAACTAATGCCTATAAAATGCATGCTTATTGCCTATAAACCAACCCTGGATTCAGGTAATGGTATTGTCTGGGGGGGGGGGGGTTGATGTGGTATGTATAGTGTTATTATTGTTTCCTGAAGAGTAATATACTTCAATGTTTTGCATTAACCTTTAGGCCATGGTCTTGATACTGTAAATTATGATGGTTTAGATCTTCTTCCAAAATATAGGCATCAGTAGGAAAATTTAGGATACCACATTTTTAGCCATCAGGAAACACAGTTAGACAGAGACTTATGATGTCAGCCTGATCTTCACAAAAGTACATAATGATGAGGAGTGGACCCAGCACAGAACCCTGCCATGCAGCACTGATGGCAAACCTTTTAGAAGAAAGTGAGAAACTGACCCTCACAGTATTTGTTCTGTCAGTGAGCCTACTAGCAACCAAGTTTAAGTGAGTGAGTGGGCTTAATACCACAGTGAGATAGTGTCAGAGGCCTTTCTTGTCTCAAGATAGGTAGCGTTCACCTACTGACTGTTATCCCATGCTTCATTCACCCTCTTGAAAATGTCAATCAAGCTCACTGGACAGTGCTGGCTCTTCTCAATGCCAAAGTGGTTGGTCAATGTTGGTTGGTCAATGTGCAACAAAAGATGATGAATTCCATTACAATATGCTACATTACTTTATAGAAAATACTAGTAAGGTTATTTGGTCTATAGTTCCTGGGGTCAGTGGTAGGGTCACCTTTGTGTAGAGGTGCTACTAAGTCCATTCTCCAAGCGTCAGGCATGTATGCAGTTAACAGACTGAGGCTAAGGTTGTTTACAATGGGATTAGTAAGGCTGTGTTTAGTGCTGCCAGGAAACATCCTGTTATATTGCCATCTACCATGAAGCTAGTGTTTTTTCTTCATTTGGGAGTGGGCATTTTGTTTGTGTTCCAAACTAATTTGTGGAAGTTTTAGTGAAAGTTAAGATTTGTTTACTGTTACTAAGATGACTGCAAGTTCAAGGTCATTGCCATGTTTGATTTGCTTTGAGGTAATGGGGTTAAAGGTGAACATGATATGCCTCCACCATGACCAGAAGATTTGAATGAATGATAGGTGCTAAATTCAGGTAAGGATGGAATGTTTTAACAACACCAGAAACAAGTCTCTCTAATTACACAGATGTGTAACTGCTCAGCAGTATGCAATGCCTCTTATTTACACGCTTATTATTTAGGACTGACTGTTTTTTACAGGTCTGATTTTAGTTTATTAAAGTGGAATGTATAGAAAACTGATTCTTAATAAAAGTGTTATTGTGGGGGACAGAGTGTTTTAGACAATATGCAAGTACCCTGAGAGAAGGGGTACAGGATACCCCTGGTGAAACAAACAGGGTCATGCCATCGACTTCTAGAATGGCATGCATAATATTACCTTTATTGAGAACAGTTACTGAGCCAAATACTGAAATCAGTTACTTTCTGTTTATACTGTGGCATCATTTAAGTCGATGATAAAATGCTCAAGTATAGTTTCTTCCCAGATTCTGTCATACACATTGGAGAGCCCATCCATGTCTCTGTATTCATCTTACCTGGGGTGAAACACTTAAGATCATTCACAACTTTGTGGGCAATGATCAACTCATGTGTATATTTGAGGATAGGGAGATTGGGGCCATAACTATATTATGAATCCTGGCACAAGGAAGACAGCTGATCATCCCTCTGTCCTTCATGTGTGGAATATCTGTGTGTTTGACAACTAAGTTATCTATAACTAGAATCTTGTTGTAAGTGCTGGGATGCTTTGATGGTTTTAGGTGCTTAGGCAAGCAGCATGTCTGACCATAGATTGGGGAGGAAGTACAGGATGTAGATGCAAATGATCATATGATCTTAGGAGTTACAAAGCAATGAACTGCAAGGCTATTTCCATATTGCCAGTACCCATCCTTAGGCCTTGCCTCCCTTTTAAAGGACAGTCATAACAACATTGGCTTTATGAATATGTATCCAGTTGTTCAGATTCTTTTTAAAGGCAGACAGTGTGTCAAACTGTTAAACTAGGAGAGGAAGTTTGTTCTAGTGAAGGGGTAGGTGCCACATGACAAATCAATCCTGATATTTGTTGGAGTAAATTTAGATCTCTGGACTTAGTGTTAGCTGGACTGTTTGATTTATGGAAGTAAAGAAGTTTTTGGACTACTGTATTTTTTTGTAGCCCTATAAACAAGACACAGTTCACCCCAAAGGAGTCTATGTGAAACTGGGTATAGGGTGCAGGTCTTTTAAGCAGCTCTTTTTTTTTATTTTTTTTTTTTTATTATTTTATTTACTTATTGTTTTTAATTACAATCTTTTGGCATCTTTACAGTGGTTTGATATGCTAAGTAAGGTTCACCCTAAAGGGAGTGCTGTACTCAATGACAGGTCTAATCAGTGCAGAGTACAAGGAGATGATGACTTCTTTGCATCTGGAAGGATTACCTTTTGCTATGAGCTGTGTGAGCTAAAAGGATTTCCAAATCACTGCTGCAATGTGGTGGTCAAACATAGGAAGCTATCCACCCAAGTACAGAGGTGTCTCTCTACCTTTTTATTTTGAAGTGCTGTGTTATCTGTGCTATATGCTGGTACTAGGGGATGCTTACCACATTCTGTAATGTTGTACATTTTAGTATTGATTTTGACCCATTTATTTTGTACTCTAGCTATTGACAAGTATAAGCTCCTGTCAGAGTGTCTGTATGTCAGAGGGAGACCTGATAATTCACAGATTATAATCAGATGTCAATGTTGGTAACAAGCGGTCTTTGTTTAATAAGTGGAAATCTGAGAATTAGATGACAAATAGCAGAGATTACTGCACAGATCCCTAAGAATCTCCATTGTTCACCTCCTGCTCTCCAAGGATGCACCTCATACTCTTACTGTATGAGTCCTGTCTCTAAGCCAGTTGGCTATTTGCCTAACCACATATGGTCACTTTGGAACTCCTTCAACTTGTTTATTATAATTGCATGTACTGTGCTATCAAATATATTGACAAGATCAAGGTAGCTTGTATGAACAGCTTGTCTACAGTCTATGGCATGAGTTACCCTGTCAAAGAAGTTCACAAGATTTGTTAAACAGTATCTATCCTTGACAAAGCCAAACTGATAAGATTTTTGATCGGTCAGTAAAGATATGGCTTTGCATATAAGACCCACTAGGCTAATAAGTATGTAATTTCGAGGGTCAGTGCTGGGGCCACCCTCGTGGTCTGGAATCACAATAGCTGTGTACCACACCTATGGAACAAAGCCAGTTGCTATGCACAGAATAAACAGTCTAAGGTGTGGGTCTGCCTGTGCTTTCTTAGTACTATTAATTAGGCACTCAGGTATGTTATCAAGCCCCATGGATGACCGATTTTTCATTTTGAAGACTATCATCAGTACATGTTCTCTCATGATGTTACTGACTTGATTCCACCAAGGATACGTTTGCTTGGAATAGATATCTTTGGGGTGAAGTTGGTTCTAATTGTTTTTACCAGTACGTTGGCAATATGAATCTTATGTGAGAAAGTTATACCATTATAAATAATCTCTGAGTACTGACCACTGTTGAGTGTTATTTCTTATTTTCCTGGCAATTAAAAAAAGTCATGGTTAGATTTGGCTTCTGTTGATACTCAGAGTTTATGGGAAGCCTTCATTTTTCTTATGTCCTTTTTTAGTTTTTTTTGTCTGTCTGATCAATGTTCTCCTTAATTTCATGGTCTTTTTCTTTGTTACATAGGTTAAGTAGTTATTCCTTTTATTATGTAGTTTATTAATGTTTGAGGACCACCACATTGGTTTGATTTTAAACCTACCCACTTGCCTGCATTAAGTTGGGACTGCCTAATTAATATACTTGTCTAAGTGTAAGTAGAACTTGTCTGCATAACTCTTAGCAATGTCAACATTATGGGTAATAACATAGATCACAAATCTTGAGAATTCATCATAAATTTACAGGAGATTTTTGCATTTAAAGTCATTGAATTCTGTCACATTTGCTACTGATGGTTTGGAGATTCTGATGGAAAAGATATTAGTTGGTAGTCTGACTGGGCCAGTGGTGTGAATACCTTGGGGATGGTACATACAAATGCTGTTTTTCAGGACCATGTCAGGTATATTCTGAGTTCATTATCAGTCTGGTCTAAGGAGTTCTTGTTTACAAAATCTAAGAATTTTTCAGCATATCATATGTTAGTGGTATGTATAAGCACTCCAGTTTAGCACCAGGTAGTTAAATCACCTAAAGGTAACATCTTTCCTACTTATAGAGAGCTCATCAAGAATATTTAGGAATGTTGCATGATTTTCAGGAGAGATAAAAGGTCCTGTCACATGCTGAGATCTGATAGTAGATCTTATTTAGTGTGAATTTCCTTTCTATAATATCTGCTTGTGGATCTCTATGTATCTGTCTAGAAGTAATGTGGTTTCTAACAAATATGGATATGTCATCACAATTTCCAACAGATCTATATGAGTGGTAAGCTTAAAGCTCAGGTATTAAGGCAGTGCTCTCTGGACTCTTAAACCAGGTTTCTGTAAAAACACATAAGTTGATGTGCTCCAAATGCAGGAGGGCCTCAAAGTCCAGCAGTTTGTTATTTAGACTTCTAGCATTCAGAAGAATCATATTGGTATGGCGCAGTGGTTGGATTATTTTGGAAGTTAGGTTAGGAGGTCCATCAGCTGAACCCTGCCTAAAAAAGCACAGTGGGATCATTAAATGGTTTCACCAGTATGCAGAAGTCTTGGAATGAGAGGTGCAAACCATCCTTAGTGAAGAAAGTATGTTTGTCAAGTCTTGCATCCCATGCTGACACATATGGGATCTCCCCATAATGATATCAGCTAATTGTTAAAACCAGTTATTTTTTCTTTATACCACAGCATAATTTTTTGATGATGGAAAAACTAGACTAAATACTAATGTATTTCTTGTATTTCTGACAAGAATGGACTACTCTGTCACGTCACTCCTCATATCTCTTAGGGTTTTCCCTGCCAGGCCATTTACCTACTACATGGGCCACCACAATGATAATTTCATATTTCTCTGGTTTAAGGGTCCTCAGTGCCCTTTAAACATCAGCAAACATGGTCCTGGGAGACAGCTCACTGTCACCCTGCCTTTGTCCAGATGTGTGAGTGTGGAAGTAGTTGGCTTAATAATGGAGTCACCAATCACTAGTAAAACTCTGTTTGTGCTTGAAGATTGCTTTGGTGGAATGGGTCTAAGACGTGTTGTTACTTGCCCACTCCCATCTGTGTTACCTCTAATCAGTGTTGCAGTGCTTGTTTTTTTAAGCCAGGTCTTGCACCTCCTAGTCAGTTGTGACTCGGACAACGATTTTTTCAGCACATGGTAATTTAGTATGGGCATGTACGGAGTGGGTGTAGGGGGAGTGATGCTCGCAAAATGTGCTTGTTTGTGAGACTGTTCCTAGGTACCTTTATCGCTCAGAAACAGACAGTGATGAGTTAAGTAAAAGTTCATTATCCATGAGCATCAGGAAATTCTTACATTGCTTGAGTATACCAAATGTAATGAGGCTGGCAACATATGGAGGACTAACTGGAAGACCTTCCATTTTGGACCAAGGTGCCAAGGTGTGTTAAGGAACAATAAGAGAATATAACAGTTTTTCTGTTGCTAAATTAAAGTATTAGTTCAAAGAAAAACAGTAGCTATACATTATATATATTAGATTAGGTCTAATCACTAAGTTAATAGTATGTAGTAAATATTCTAGTCCAGCATGGCTATAAGGCCAGTATGGCAGGTGCTAATGGAGATTAAAAGACGACAATAGTGTTTCAAATTCTAATATAATGTACTGATTCAGGGAAAAATAATAAATGCAGTTAAAAATTAGGTTCAAGCAAAAAAATAAAAGATGCTATAAATAATTTGGTCCAGACTGGCAACAATATTGGTTTAGAAGTGCAACACAGAGCCATTATTTTGCTCTATGACATGCACAGCTTTAATTAGAAGGTGTAGTTAACAATGTTTTCTAAGAGACAACTGCATATCAAAAGTGCCCACATCTGTCAAATACAGCATTGAGTGGTGCTCTGCATCCTGCCCTGTTAAACTGAGGAAATAAAGTATAAGAACCAAGAAAAGAGCATCTAGAACTCCAGCCAATGATGTCCACCCATCTTACAAATGTAAATAGTTGCTGCAGTTTATACCCTGCGTGCATGGAGCACTACAGCACTCAAGGTGTTAGCTGAAAAAAAAAAGATTTGTTCTTTTAAACTGTAGCAAAGTACTTGCTACAAATGTATCAAACAGTTGGTAGAGTTTATAACCTGCCTGTATGGAGCACTGCAGCTCTCAGTTTTTAGTTTAAAAAAATAAGATTTTTCTTTCATGTAGCAAGCAGTTGCTGTAGTTTAAATCACACACAAAGCACTACAGAAATCAGGCTTGACTGCAAATGCAAAACCAGCATTTAAAAGAGTATTGCACTAAAGAGTGATCATGATGATGGATGACTCCCCCCGGACTGTGACCCTAACACCTTGTACCCAGGGCAGTTGCCCCTGTTGCTCCACCCTAGCGATATTGCTGGATTTATCAACCCAAGTAATTAGGTTCCTAACTACATTTGCATTTTGTAGAGATGTATTGTCGACAGCCTGATGAGAGAAGTGGTTACCTATCAATAGTGATACCGTTTTGATTGACCTCATTTTCACTATACAAATAAATTTCTTGTGCGACTTCATTCTCCAGGGGTTGGGTGTCATACGGTGACAATGACAAACTCCCAGTATGCAATTTCTGAAGACAATGTTAACCAGAGGTCTTGACTCTATTCTTGGAGATTTGAGAAGTAAATTTCAGAAAGGAGAGGTCCCAGCACTGTGCCCTGAGGGACGCTTCTAGTAACTTTTATTCTTTCTGATGAGGCACCTCCAACTAACACTGTGGGGGATCTTTCTTTCATCTACTTTGCTATCTATCTTGCCACATATGTGTAAATATTTAAGGCATTTAGACTCACATATAGACCCTTGGCAGATCCTATCTTGTCAGACCTAATACACATTCTCAAGTCGAATGTTAGCAAGAGCACCCACTCACTAAATCTCAGTCTCTTTTGCAACATAAATAGAGCATGTTAGGAGGATAGTATGTATAATAGAAAATACCCCTTCGATGGAACCATCTTCCACTCCACAAAAATAGAAGTACTTCTCTTACTGTATTCAAATGTAATTTTGATGAATGGCTGGGAAACTGCAAATTCATTTAGTTTAGCACCCATGTCTCTCAGTAGTACAGGCAACAAGTACATTTTTTCAACATATCATTGTTCAGCACATACCTGGGTTATCCATATGCAAAACATAAGGGCTAAAAACTACAATGGGAATGTAAGGCTAGCTTTTTAAGAACCTCACAGATCAATACCCTATTAAGTACCTATGAATCTATATAGGATTCCAGCATGGGAAATGGTGTCAAAGGCCTTAGCCAGATCAAGATATGTAGTATGCTTTGCATGGCCACCATCAACAGCCTCCATAACTCTTTTGAAAAAAATTATCAGATTAAATAGACAAGGCATACCCTTCACAAAACCAGACTGTTGGAGGTCAAGTCATATGTCAAGATATTCTACATGGTTTTGCAGATTTGGCTTGTGTGGCTGATAGGTGAATAATTACCTGGATGCGTTGCAAGGTCACCCTTATGGAGAGGGCATCGCCACTGCTGATCCCCATACATCAGGGACAGAACTAGCAGCTAAACTTGAATTAAACCGTTTGTGGAGTATGTCAGCAACGGCATGTTTACCACCTTTAATTCAGCAACCAGGTATACTGTCAGTTCACCTAGAAGAAGTAGCTTTGGTGTTGGTTAGAATTTTCAGTAAATTATCTAAAGGGATAATTAGGGGAGTAACGAATTCAAATATTTTGTAAGTTTGAATCTAAATCTCTGGGTGCAGTTGCCACTATTTTTTTTTTTTTGCAAGGATGTTCACAATGTCATCGGGTCAAAATAGGAGGCTCAATTATGAATACTTTCTGTGTAATATATAGTATTGTTTAGGCACCATGTTATGCAGATCACAAGACAATATGGAGGAGCTGCAAAATAGCTATGTAATATGGACCTGTGGTGCAACAAGCTTCACAGATGTCATGCAAAAGAATATAACACACAGCCCCAGGATGGGCAGAGATATGAAGGATAGTGCCAGTTGTGATGATAGAGCAGTAAGTCGAAGAAGCACTTCAGAGACAGCTGTGATAAATTCACTTATTAATATAACCGGCACTGTATGAGGCCCAAATTAGAATGAAGGAAAGTGACATCATCATCATATTGCATAAGGCTTCACTAATATGAGCACCTGTAGGATCAGGAGTTTTTATTTTTGTTTATTTATTTATTTATTTAGCAGAGTTTATTCATTTATTATCCAGGTAAGCCCACTGCATGCAAGTGCCTTTTCAGGAGTGAAGCCGGGGCAGTGACTGGTTAAATGACATAGTCTTGCTGTAGGCAAATGGAGGTGGAAGGAATCAAACTCTGTACCAATGACAACAGGAAGTAGCTCATTAATAGCTCAAAGCTTTAATCCCCTACGGTAACTACAAAACATTTAAAGTATAATACATTAGGATTCTGGACTTTGAAATAGATGACATAAGTAAAGTGAAGAAAGATAAGAAACCTGCTAATTTAACCCTGCCATGCATTGTACTGAATACCCACAGCATATGGTAGCAGCAGGGACACTGAAAATGGTTGTGATTGAAAACACACCACAGTGCTATGACACTGTCTTGCTAGGCTGCAAATAGGGACACACCAGTGACAATGTACACATAGGGCAGATCATGCCGCACATGATATGATGGGAGAGGTAAGTGGCATGGGTAGCCAGCACATAGTCATATGTGATGTCCACACACAGTCATGTAGTTTCAAACTGACTAACCATCAGGTGTACACATCTCATGAGCTCATCGGGCAGGATAAAACTGGAAAATTTTATCATCCAGGAGACTGAGATATTTTTGCTGGTTCTCTGCACACATGGGATGTGCATTCTGGCTAAAGATAATGTGGACAAACATTTTCAGAAGCAGGAGGGACAGGGAACTGTACCAGACATCATTGCTGTGAGTGGTCATAATAGGATTCTACATCAAGTTCAGTGAAGGATAGCCAATTTGATAATGCATGCTGAGAACAAGGTACAGGACACTGCCAAGAAAATGCCTGCTACAGCAGATGGACCACCGATACAGAAGAGGATCACAGAGGTGAAGGAGTTTCTAGTGTCCCCCTCTAGGGAAAGGGAGTGGACCTTTATACCTGGTGGTGACCTTAATGTAGAAGCTAGACTGGTGATGACAGATCAAATGTCTGTTGGTGATCCTTTAGGTTAGAATTAGTGGTTACATTACTGCATTGTATCGTGCACTGCAAATGAGACATGCCATACTCAGCAAGAGGCTTCTGTATATTGGTCTTCCAAGTACTTCTAGTCTGTAACTGCATGCAGGTATCCATATGGTACTTGCAGATTCTTTCATGCAACAATGTGTCTTCTGAATGCATTACATTAATTACAGTACTGCTACAGGTATTTTGTTTTTATAAAACTAAGAAAAAGATAGCCGCTATCTTGTATGTCCGTAAAAAGAGAAGTTAAATGAAGTAACGGCAGAATAATAAGCTCACAAATCTTGTGACAGTAACAGTTCTTCACAAAAATGTATGTCATCCACCAGAACTAATAAATCCAATTCTCGACTATTTGTAATAATAAAGCAGACTCCACGTAGACAATATAACGAATTTATTTGTAGAAACAGCAAGCGCTTTCACCACAAAGTCTTCTTCAGGCTATCAAAAATATATTTAAAGTGGGTACTTATATACAATTAATTTAATGACATAATTTCCTCTCTCATTTAATTAACTATTTAAATTAAATGAATAACATACTTTTAATCTTAGCTATATACCATATGATTTGCCATCTAATAAATAATAGCAAATATAGTCATATTTAAATCATAGGTAACAAACTCTATAAGAAATGTATATTTTTTATATAAAATGGATAAAAATATATACATAAGCAATCACTTTCATGTCCACTGAATTTTTAAACATTTGATGTAATTAAATTAACTGTATATAAGTACTCACTTTGAATATATTTTTGATAGCCTGAAGAAGCCTTTGTGGTGAAAGCGCTTGCTGTTTCTACAAATAAATTTGTTATATTGTCTACGTGGAGTCCGCTTTATTATTACAAATAGTTGAGAATTGGATTTATTAGTTCTGGTGGATGACATACATTTTTGTGAAGAACTGTTACTGTGACAGGATTTGTGAGCTTATTGTTCTGCCGTTACTTCATTTAACTTCTATTTTGTTTTTATGTTTTCACAGATTATACTGGTGAAAGGCATAGAGCAAATGGCAACAGGTGCTTGATGTCCAGAGGTCAGCAGTGGTTGATGAAAATGTCAATGTACACACAGCATAGTCTAATGATCAACAACACTGTCGGTAGCTATAACACTAGATGGCTGACATACATCCTCGGCATGAAACATATTGTATAAGGAACAGATCAAAATCACAGGCTTATCAGTGTTTGGTGTACATGCTGTAAGTATGACCACCACCCAGGCATATACACCATACAAAGTAGAGGTTTAGTCATGTGAGGTGACACCAAGATTCCAGGTCTGTCCATAACCCGGGTCCAACACTTGGTACTACTCATAATATGTACAGGTCACTGATACAAGCACCGACAACTGCAACCCACACCATTGTGAAGATGGTGAGTGATGGCACACAACATCAACGTGGCCTGTGGGATGGCTGCTGCCTGCATAGAAGCAATAGGAAGAGGGAGCAGATTGTGCTATTCAAATCACTGGTGGTTAACAAGGCATTCAATGGTGCATCTAAGAGGCAGGTATTAACTGTCTTATAGTCTCCATCTGCAGGTTCTGCTGTTCATGGTTGTAGAGGATTTTAGATACATGGTGGTCAGTAGCATACCTGGATGACATATGTTCTTGCAATAGTTTCACTGCTGTCAGTAGTCACAAGGGTCATCAAATCACGCTGTGGCTGGTTTCATGTATGTGGCAAATGATGTTTCTCATGTTCCACCCATAACACACCTCAGCAGGCTGCATAGTCTCACACTTTAGCTCAACACTGTGAACTATGGGCAAAAAAAAGCACTATCCCTAAAACAGCCATTGTGCTTGTCAGAGACAACACATGTCCATTGGCTCTTGGAGTGGGACACAATGTGATAGTTCATATGCACAGTTCAATAGTTCTACATTAGCCATGCCATGAGCCACATGCCACCTCAGTGCACATCACCAGTGGTTCAGACAATGCAGGTCAACCTTACCACTGAAGGATGTGGTCAAGAACTCACAACTGCTATTAGATTATTTGGCTACAGCATCGATTTCCTATGATCCTTGCCAATATGAAAGAAAGGGGATCCAGTATCTGTCTGCCTTAGATGACATGACTGACAGTCCTCAATGCTTTGCTAGAAATGGCCTACATCTGTCACCCCTGGGCTTCTAGATTCTGGCCAAGGCTATTGACACCCCTTTAGTGCCCTTTTTAGGTGGTGTTCCAAAGACCAAATTACCACCGTAACAGCCACAAACAAATGCAATCTGATGGTCATGCTGCTCAATGCAAGAAGTCTAAATCTCAAAATGCACTCGCTCGAAGCACTCCTTAAAATAGAGAACATCGACATTTCTGCTGTAACAGCAGAAAGCACTCCTGCACTGCCAGGCTGTAACTAATTCCACACCTTTTGGGCCCAGAACCTGGACCGAAGCTCCAAAGGCGGTGGTGTTTAAATATTCATAAAGGATGCACCCACCTCCAGACTGGTAGCCCAACATAACGCATCAGAGATACTTCAGGTGCAGCTAACATTGGGTAAGACAGTGATTCAGGTCGTAGCCTGCTAAAGATCCCCAACCATGTCCCAAGACTCACACTCCACATTCCTAAGCATCCTGGAGAATATTAGGGTCCAACCTAACACTCTCATACTGGGCAACTTCAACTACCCCTCCATTAACTGGGAAAACTACTTGTGTATCAATACATTTGCCCAAAGTTTCCTGGCATTCATTAATTCCAATGCCCTGGACCAACTTGTTCTTACCTCCACTAGGAGTAGCAACATCCTTGATCTGGTCATTACTAACATGGGTGACCATTGCTCTACACCAATTGTCAACTCCTCCCTGGTTAGATCCAACCACAAACTAATCAGCTTGGAAATCCACAATCCCTCCCACCCATCCTGCAAAGGTAGCTACCTTGAAAAACTTCTCCAAAGCTAACTTTCGGCTCCTGAAAACAAAGGTGGCTGACTTCACAGCATCCATGCAAATGGACAATAGTTGCATGACTGCCGTATCATACACCAATACACTGTACGAACACAAACACAAATGCATGGATCTCGCCATACCCAATAGAACCAAGATGCTCTCCTCCAAAAAAGGGAAGCCAATCTGGTGGTTCCCTGCCATAAAGAAACTCTACAACAGAAAGAGGAAGCTGCTGCCAAATAAGGTGACGTCCCAAGACTGGAAAAACTCCATTATCAGCCTCAGCAAAAAACTGAGATCCCTCATCAAATCCTCTAATGCTAGCTATGAAAACAGAATTGCAGCAGATAGTAAAGACAGCCACAAGGCCTTCTATAGTTATGTAAAGAATATCCACGGCAATACCCAGATTTGCTCTGAGCTACTGCACAATGGTACCTCCTATACCGAGCCAACAGATATTGCCAATATACTGGTTGACAGATTCAGTGCCAATTTTTCCACTCTCTCTCCAACCAAAGGACCAATCACAATGCCAGTAGATTGCCAGGCACCCTGGTATTACTGCTGCACAGGTTAAAACAGCACTGTCCAAGGCCAAGAATACAGCTTCTATGGGACCTGACAATATCTCCGGCTGTGTTCTACATGAACTACAGAGAGAACTGGCACCTCACCTGTGTGCCTGTTCAATCACAGCCTCACATCAGGGTTTGTCCCTACTGAATGGTGCACTGCTACAGTCATCCCTCTCCACAAAGGAGGAGCAACTACAGACCCGGGGAACTATCACCCCATTAGCCTGATGAGTCTGATATGCAAAGCTATGGAACGCATCATCATGGACCTAATAAACAAGAATATAGGGAATCTCCAAACTCTGGATCTCACACAGTTTGGTTTTGTGAATAGTAAATCATGCCTACTTAACCTGGTCGACTTCTTTGAGTCAGTCACCAGAGCCGTGGATGAAAGCAAGCTGGTTAATACAGCCTACTTTGATCTGGCCAAAGCCTTTGGCCATTCCCCACTCAGGAATAATATAAAAACTCACTAAGCTAGGCATCAACCCTTATATCACTAGGTGGATTGCAAACTGTCTCACAGATAGAACCCACAGTATGAAAGCAGCTGACTCCAAGTCAGACTGCCGACCAGTCACGAGTGGAGTCTCACAAGGTTCGGTCCTGGGTCCTCTTCTATTTGGTATCTACTTCTCTGAAGTCCAAGCCAACAAGAAGGGACTCTGGTTGACAAAGTTCACAGACGATTGCAAGTCGGGAGCTATTATTAACTCCCCAAGTGATGTTGACATCATACAGAAAGGCCTCACCGAGACCAGCGATTGGTGTCAGAACCATGGCCTTAAGCACAATGCCAAAAAATGTGTCATCATCCCCTTTGGGAAAAACCCAGTTCCCATGAATTATCACGGCCACTGAACACAGAAGGCATTATATGAGATTTGGGAACACAGGTTGACAGCAACCTCTCTTTTGACCACCACATTGCCACTGTGGTCAGAAAGTCCTTCTATGTGGCACATCTCATTACTAAGGGTTTTGCATCCAGGAAGAAAGAGGTCATTGTCTCCCTCTACTCTGCCCTAATTAGGCCAATCATTGAGTACAATGCCCCATTTAGCATGTACCTCAATAGACACCTGCAAAAACTGGAGTGGCTGCAAAGGTCCCTCACAAAGAGGATCCTAGGCCTTAAACACTTGTCCTATATGGACAGACTCAAAAAACTCCAACTATTCTCTGTCTCATATCGCCTACTTAGAGGTAACCTCTGCTTGACTTACAAATGATGGTCTCTGCTGAGATCATTGTTTAATGATGAAGCTGTTTACACAAAATGATACACACTACAAAAAGCTTGCTGCAGATCTTGGGTAAGTAGTCCAGCAAATGCATCTAGGTAGTGGACACCTTACATAAGTTGACCAAAAATATTGTCTGACATATTCTGTGTCTTTGCACATGCATTTTTGTATATCCTCTCTGGCACATTCTAGAGGTTGCAAAATTGGGTCATTATCTATAGTTCCATTGCATACCTTGCATTTCTTGCAGCATGGAACAGTCACACCGCTATATGTGACCTACTACCTAATGCATGTTATCTCTCTTAATGGGATTTGTACCCATTTATATGTGCAGCTTCCCAGTAGTTGCTGCTTGATATGCTGGGAAAGGTCTGATGTGTCATATATGACAATTGTGAAAACTACCTTGTTGGCTCACAGACATATTACAGATTATGCTGGTGATGATAGCACAAGCATCTTTTGGGGATCAAATCACTTGTTAGTTAAGGTAGTGTAGCGTCACTGATTTTGATGCCTGTAGCACCCTGCGGAAGAGGTTAGGCCTTGATGGCAATGTTGTGTGTGTGTGTGTGTGTGTGTGTGTGTGTGTGTGTGTGTGTGTGTGTGTGTGTGTGTGTGTGTGTGTGTGTATGTGTGTGTGTGTGTCTGCAAGAAATGGCTTCTATGAACTCAAGGAAGGAAACAGGCAACATTGCATAGCCCTTAGACAGTGCTGGTTTTCTTCTCTGTAGTCATTGGGTGCTACATGACACCCCTACAGAGCAGATTCTGTTGTTTGCAGTCCTTGGGAGCAATATAACACCCACATAGTGTAGGTTCTGTCCTCTGTAGTCCTTGTGAGCAATATAACACCCACATAGTGCAGGGTCTGTCCTCTGTAGTTCTTGGGAGCAATATGCCACTCATACAATGTTAGTTCTCTCCTCTACAGTCCTAGGGTTGGGAGCTACATAATACCCACACAGTGCAGATTCTCTCATCTGCAGCCCTTGAGAGCTACATAGCACCCATACAGAAGTGGTTCTTTGCTCTGCAGTCCTTTGAACCTACATAAAACCCACATAGTGTGGATTCTTTTTTCTGCAGTCCTTGGGAGCTGCATATTCTCCTCCACATGTTGAAGCATAATATTATAGAAATGGATTAGGATATGCAAGGCTGTAACCTGCAAAATTCCTAGAGATCCCCCTAGTGGTTGCTGAAAGCTCCCAGTAGCTAGGATGGTTAAAGCTATGCATACTTTAGTGCCCATGGGATGGGCTATCTTCACATCCACCTTTATTTTACATCCTCACATAAACATCACAATTTGATAACCTCTTCTATGATATTGCTATCCACACATAAACTATCCACAATCTTCTGATCACCTAATGGTGGCAAGTTAGGTGCTGAGAGTATAGTCAGTAGTGACACAGGGGGCTGCAGTGCATCACTTCATGGGCGCTGCCTCCATGAGAAATCACTAACATGCTGTTCTGCTATAGCTGCTGTTGTTCTAAACTATCAAGTTTCCTGTATACTAGGAATTCCTAGGGTTTCGAATAGGTGACTGCAACAGTGAAGCACACCCTCTTCATATGTTTCTGAATCATTCCATCATGTTTCATGACTTAATATGCATATTTGTTGTGTTTTATTTGCAGCTGGAAACTTGTTTCCGTGTCATCAACATTCCCTGAACACAGCAGTATCTTTCTACTAATGAGACCACACCACTTGTGACTCTGAATTGCCTCCTCCTTGTGCGTCACCACTCTTCATGATATTTTTCATGGTGTAGCATGTTGTCTACGAACACTGGCCTTTGCGTTCATTCGTAAAGCAAAGTTCACCCCTCAGTCATTAGATCCATATCCAAGACTAATGAAATGCACTTTTTTATCTTTGTCTGCAATTGGGTCTTTATTTTCTTGCACACAATTTTTGCTACTGAGATTTCAGAAATACATATTCTAAAGAAACCGCTGGTAAAATCACAACATTATAGCTCAGGCTGATATTAAAACAGTATAATATAAGCTGACATCTCCCACCCAAGCAACAGATTTAGAATGCCTAGTCAGCAAATAAGACCATATGCATATACCTACTGCACAGAATGTAGAGTCACATAGATATAAACATTCATATTTAAAGCCAAAGTTTTAAGGAATAGTTGAATGTTACTGACATTTCATTAATATTAATGTCATATGCTGACATTTGCTAGACAAGACTAAAAAGGGTTTTATGTTGCTTCTACATGCCAAGCAGACCTCTTATATATTTGGCTGGCAGCAGGAGTGTTTTTGGCTGTGTGTGTGGTACTGGAGAAAGGCCATCATTACAATGCTGCCAGACAGTGTGGCCTAAAAGAGCAGTGCTCAGTGGATATGTGTGTGTGTGTGTGTGTGTGTGTGTGTGTGTGTGTGTGTGTGTGTGTGTGTGTGTGTGTGTGGTGTGGTTTTCTTTGTCTCTTAGTTGTTCACAAAAATCACACTTTTATACTCTGTTTTAAGACTGAAAACAGTACAATTTTGTTTTGGCAACGCACTACTTTGTACAAGCTGAATTTTTTAAATATTTTCTCTTCATTTCGAATCTAAATACATACTGTTTTAGTTCATTGCATTTACCTTTTTCAGACATTGTATTTATTGTTTCCATCAAAACTCATGTTAGAAAAGTAATCAATCTTGGAAAAGATTCTACTGAAAGCAAACATATATAAGAATACTATTTAGAAAAATTACAAATATTTGATTGTTTTCTTTATAACCAAATTACATGGGGAAGAACACTAAAGCAAAGGTTTCATCTTTTGTTGCTGTCAATCTTATCTCTTTACTCTTATGTACACTGTCATTCTAGTTCCCTTTATGGAACTACAGACTTCTGTTTCCTAAATATTTGTGGTAACCTGATGAAACCGAACCAAAATCAACACAAAACAATTTGTCTCTTTTCTCATACATTCCTTTAAGCTGCACATTGCTTTTTCTATATATTTGCATTCGTAACCATGAAATGCTGTCAATTATGCCCAGTTTTTGGAGCAATGTATGTGCTTTGTCCCTTATAATTAAAGAAAACAATCACAAGATGGTCTTGAGATCTCAGTAATTTAACAAAAATGTTTCTTTTTTGTTTCTGTTTTGATTCTTTCAGCACTGTATCCTCTTTGTGGTTCCTAGGAACTGCTCAGAAAAGTCTGAATACTATGCAAGATATCATTTTCTTGTTGTTGATAAAAGGTATGTGTTGCAGGATATGCTGTCAATGTATGATTTAGCTAGACCTCACACAGCTGAATCAAGATACAAATCCTCTGGGTGTAAAATCTTGGTGCATCACTTTTTCCATTACAGCTGAGGTATCGGGATTTTATGCATTGTATATAAGTTAAAATCGAAGCAAGAAATAAAAAGGAGACTTTGAGAGCAGAAAGTAGATAGATAAACAAACAAGCAAAAACATAAATAAATACATAAGTAAACAGGAAATGAAATAAATAAGCCTTTGAAGAATTCATTAAGTCATTCCAGTTTTCCCTTATTGTCATTATCATTTACATACGATTCTAATGGAATAATAATGTCATTCAGAACTGGTTGTTAGAAACTGGTCACACACACACACACACACACACGAGAACATGCTCATAAAAACACCAACACATACACCACAGATGCACAAATGCACATAACAGACAAAATTTGCTTCATTACACTTTATGTATATTTCTCAATATATCATAGCAAGTTTCAAAATCATTGCAGATGCAAACATGCACATACACACAAAACAGTAATTATGATTTACTGATCACACATACTCCAGCTTTAGGAAAAATTATGTACTTAACTTAATTGTAGATCACTGGATTGTTGCAATAGTTGGTGAATACAGTTATTTCTTTTATGTGGCATTACACTTATGCATCATTTAGGGAATACAAAGTGGCACGGAAAAAATATATGACTTGTGAAATAATTAGAAGTCTGTCTCAAGTATAGCTACAGTGCAAACACATACCCCAGGATTTAGTAAAATCCGTGTAGGGAGAAGTGTAGAGGCTACAAGGAATATAAATGTGTACATGGCCACGGTTCCCCCTCGGCAGCGCACCATGCATATTAATGATTGCATACTGCTGAGGGAGAGCATAGGAACAAGGATATTTAATCCATGTAGGGAGAAGTGCATAGGCTAACTGGAATGTATCTGTGTACATAGCCATGGTTCCCCCTCAGCAGCATACCATTCATATTAATGATGGTGTGCTGCCGAGGGAAAGCATAGGAACAGGGATATTGAATCAGTGCGGGGAGAAGTGTAGAGGCTACGTGGAATGTATTTGTGTACATGGCCACGGTTCCCCCTCAGCACTGCACCATGTATATTAATGATGGTGCACTGCCGAGGAGACCATAGGAGCAGGGATATTGAATCAGTGTAGGTAGAGGTGTAGTGGCTATCTCTGGCTGCAGATGAGTGCAAGGCTCTCTGTTATGCTCCCTGTCACTGTTGTAATGTTGTGAAGTGCATCAACTGTATAATGTGTCATTTATATGATGTATGTTGTTTTCTCATTTTTTTTTTGTTTTGTTTTGATTTTTTATTTCTTTTTTACTGCATGTTTGCATGGCGCAGAGTGCAGCAATGCCAAGCTAGACTCACATATAGATAGCTGGCACCTGGTAGACATCTAAAAATAGAAACTGGATGTAATTAATTATCATAGTTAAAGTTTTTATTTGATTTAATTTTTTTTTTTAATTTATGTTTGCGTGGCATGGTGCAGAATGCAGTAGAGCACAGCGGAGTTCATACATACATGGCAAACACCTGCCAGTCATCTAAAAATAGAAACTGGATGTAATTAATTATTTATTTATAGGTGTGACTGAGCATGTTTGATGGTGCGGCATAGTGCTCAGCAATGCTAACAGGTAGCCTAGTAGTATATGTGAAGGTATACCAGGTTTTATAACATCCAAATAGTGGTCAGAGTTACGGTATTATGTGTAGTAGGTCTTGGGTTCAGTTCCATAACAGGCAGAATATGACTGTAAATAAATGTAATATTTTCTTTTAATTTTATGAAACTATTGTGGATTTTGTCACTGCTGCACTCTGCTAAGCACTGCTCATTCATGTTAAGCAGTGCATAAACATGCTAACAGCTACCAATGTTTGCTCGGTGCTAAGCCTTGCTAAAACCATGGTTCTGTGAGTTTTCACACTGCTTGGCTTTGCTTAGCTGGTTTGCATGCCACTAAGCAATGCAGCACTTTTTTGAATGTTGCTGAATGATGTGTAAGGGCAGGAAAACAGCCTATATTAAGCCCAATAGGCAGGAATTCTGCAACAGTCATTGGAGTTCAATCAACTGTTGGTATGGCTAGTAGTGTTGACGGAGGTGTGTACTTTCGGGCACAGAGGTGGGCTATTCAGGAGTCCAGGGTCATGGTGGGGATTCTTGTTAAAAACAATGAAACCTGGCTGATGGAGGGCAGAGATGGAGGGCAGATTTCATGGCTCAGAGTGTAATGCAGAGACCTAGGACCATTTGGCCAGAGAACTCACCAGTGTTATTGGTATCAACTGCACAGCTCAGCAGTGACATCACCGTTATGACAACCTGAAAAGGAGATAGAGGGGGACCCTGGATATCTGAGTCCAGGAAGCTTGAGATGGGAATGCCCCACAGGTATGTAAGGATGTCTTCCTCTGTCTAGCCAAAATGCAAGCTGAATGTCTGCAAAACTGGTATGCATAATGGTGTGCTTATCTCCCAACAGCTGCAGCTGAGAGGCTCTCAATGTCTAGTCCCATGCCAGGCACCTGGCCAGGTTAGTATGACAATTGTAATGCAATAAGCAAGAAAGAGTAAAGCATTTACTGAAATAACGTACACACAAGAAAAAGTGCAGTGCAATGAATGGGCAAGTAGAACTGTAGTGCAATAAATGGGCAATTAGAGCTGTAGAGCTGTAGTGTATTTCAATAAAACAATAACAATACCAATAACAGTAAACAAAATGTTGTTCAGCAAGATTGTGTTGTCAAAAACATTGAAGTAAAGCTGTGTGTGCAATAGTATCCACTGGGAAGTCATCCATCCCTGTAACTATCATATTGACTACACGCTCCTTAGAGTTGATCCAGTAGTCAGGGACTTAGGGATACACATAGATAATAATGTAGCCTTTGACCATCGTGTCTACAGTGGTGAGGAAATCATTCTGTATTGCACAACATATAAACAATGGTATGGCATCTAAGTACAAGGAAGTCATTGTTCCACTGTATTTGGCATTCATTAGACCTATCAGTACAATGCCCCCTTTGATGTGAACCTAACCAGGCATATCCAAGAATTGGAATGTCTACAGAGATTCCTCACTAAAAGAATACAGAGTGTAAGTAAAATGTCCTATGCAGACTCCCTCAAGACCCTATGCCTGTATTCTGTCTTCTACAGGCTTTTGAGGGGAGATCTATGCCTGGCATATAGGGCATTGTCAGACCCCAATCTGTTGGACCTCCTGCATATTCACAAAACAAACAGCACCAGAATTACCCTTTCTAAAGACTTAAACCTTGCCTGTGATATAAATATGTCCTGCCAGAGAGATAGGTATGTTTCCCAGAGACTGTCGTGTCTATGGAACAGGCTCCCCATCCATGTGAAACAGAGTTCCTCCCTAACCCAATTCAAGTGCAGCTTGGACAATTGGATGGGAAACCAGAAATTCATCTCTGGTTTGACACCTATGTCTCTAATGGACACAGGTAACCTATAAACGTTTCATCTCCAAACCCCTGTTTACATGTATCAAGGGTATCAACATTTGTCAGAGATTTGGGATGCATGGCAAAGGTTAAAAAGGCTCTTGTGGTCATTAACCTAGTGAATACCTATAAATCTATGAACCTATGATTGTCTATGGTAAGGTTGTTGGAGTCAAGAGTAATACTGCAATAGCTGCAGCTAGCAATCTAATGACCTGCAAACTGTATTGCTTAACTCATACTACTGTCCAAGGCTGTCTCCAGGCTGATATCAGTCACATAATCCTCTCTCTTTAAAAGACATAAGGTAATAAAGGTATATGGGTGAGGTACCCCGGTCCATGGACAGATATTGTGTCCAGACTTCACAGATATTTCAAACTAATAACAATAAAATGTGTTCAATAACATTGTTGACTCTAAAATACAGCTTTTTTAAATATATGCAGTATGTTTGCATTCCATGCATGTGTGTTTTACTGTCACTGAGGACTAGTATGGAACTGTAATAGTACTAGAGTGCCAGAGGAATGTCCTGCAACTTGTACTGCTCAATTCATAGTATAGTTCTAGGTAATCTCCAGGCAAGTATCAGTCACTCAATAGCCAGTAGTGACCCAGTAGCTCAGTCTGTTAAATGCTTTGTATACTTTACATTTTGCCATGCCAGGTCCTGGGTTCGAATCCAGTGCTATGTAGCACTACATTTTCAGTATCAGTCAAGTAATGCTCATGTTTTCTCTCTCACCAGGAACACAACAGATATATGGATGAGGTAGCCCATATTATGAGTATATATTGTGTTTAGATTTTACAGAACGTTAACATCAATACAATGATTGTGTTCATCAGCATTGCTGAATCATAAATAAAGCTGTGCAATCCCAGTATGGCTGAATCCCTTGCATGTCTGTACTAAGTTGCTGAAGTCAGTTATTACATTATTTGCAGATGTCCCCTGCAGTCACAACTATTGGGTGCTACTCTCATGCCCACCAACTCAGGCATGATGACTGTCTAGTTTACTTACTGTGCACAAATATGCCTCTCAACTGTCATGATTTCTTGTAATGTAATTAAAACTTCCTAATCCATCTTTCACATGATTAGCAGATAAATTATTATCTGGAATGCAATGTATTACCAAATCCACTTACAGAGCACCTGGATAGTTAGATAAGTACACATTATGTGAATCTGTTCTGTGTAGTGATGTACCTGCATGTGTTATTGCTTTGCCCATACTGACCCGTGCTAACACCTTGAGAGGTATGTATGTGCTACATCATCTATATTAGAATTGTAGTCACTGTACTCAAAACTGACACTACACACCTATAGAGTATTTATTATCAGTATGTTCAGGGATATAATCTGCAACATTAGTAATGGGATGTTTTCTATCTCTCCTCACCCCTTATCTTCATTTATCTATTACTGTTATTTATTATTATGATTTAATATTAACATCTTTAGTTAAAATAACTCTATTTTGGAAAATATAGTTGATTATTGTAATGTTTTATTATGATGCAGTATTAACATATTTGGTAAACTAGCTGTTTTGTTGGCCCTATGGTTTACTTTGTACTGCCATGCTGCTACCATACTGACTGTTATGTTACTTTATGTTGTGTTACACATAATCTACATTAATATTTATTTGGATGAATAAATATGATGTTCGATTCGATTAATACTAACAATGGCTTGGTTATTACTAACCATAACTTATTGCTATACCTCATTTACCACAGTACGTTAAGGTAGGTCAGTTCCATCTGATCCCCTTACCTTGCCTCAACTGGCCATGGCACCAGGTCCCAGCACATCTGGGACCCAGACTGGTGGTGCCCCCTCTGCTGTCCCTGCAGTACCTGTGATGTTGGGTAGTACTGCCTCACAGGATGGGGATGGGCCCCTCTCTGGTAGAGGCAGAGGAGGAGGAGTTGTCACCAGGGTGGACCTGATGGTCTTAGTACACAGGATAGTCCACCTTGACTATGACCTCTGTCTGTGCTGGATTGAGGGCAAGCTGGCCAACCTGGTGGGTGGGCCTTGCCCTGGTGTCCAGCCTCCAGCACAGCCACCCTCAGGGCAGTGATGGAACAGTGCTGACAGTTCCATGGGTGTGGACATGAGTCACACTGCTGCCATCTGGAGGCACATGGGATTCGGATTCCACAACACCTTCTCTATCCAAGATGTTCTCCCCCTCATGTGTCACACACCACCCTGTCTGCTGTCTTGTCTGTTTGCAAATGCATCCTCACCTACCCAGTTTACCTCCCCACACACACCTATGTCCCTTCCCCAACATTCCACCCTCATCTTAAAAAAAAAATGGGCACCTGTCCCAAAAGAAAAATCGTCTGTAGACAGCTCTCATTTTACACATGTCCAATGGACATACATTAATTCGGTCCAACTGACTTGGCAATGCAGTTATGTTGTCCTCACCCCTCTTTCTGTGGTTTGAGAGTCCAAATTAATCTACAGAGTCTGTCAAAATGCAAAATCGTTGCTGTGCAAGAAATGGATAGCTATGGTTCTTTCCTGCATCCTTCCTGCACATCCCTACCTGCCTTTCAATATGTTTTTCCCCTACTTGCCTCCATTTCACAACTTTCCTATCTCCCCTTTTTTCTTTTCTTTATATATTTTTAGCACGGTGCTGCAAGACACACCATGTCATGCAGCTTTGCTAAGCTTAGCTAAATAGAGCTATAATGACTACATGTGTTTACAACATTGTAAGACACACGTACAAAATAAACAACTCTGCCATGTTTTGAACCTGAGACCGTCACACCTACAGCATACTGTATTAACCCAACACGCCACTCTTAATTAAAACAAGAGGTTTAAACAAAACATAGTATTTGCCAATTACAGCCATTAGGCATGTTTCAGTGGAGCTGTGTGCTGCAGCACACAGCACAAACTGGAATAGAAAGTAATGGAAAAATGGGAGTGTACCTTGGACTCTGGTGCAATAGTACACCACTAGACAGCCAATGACATGATAATGGATGTAAATGAGGCCTGTGATAGCAGGTAAATGTGCCCTTTTATCAGCAACATGTAGAAAGTCACTTGCTAAGGCATTTATGGCAAAATCCATATTCAATTGGAACTCTGGTGCAGAAATGCATCCATATAAAGCCATGCACATATTGATGGATGTAGAAAATGTTTGTCACAGCCTGTATTTGTGCACATATATGTTGCAAATACATCTGCTGTAGCACTGACTCAGTACCTCAGTCTGTTAAATGCCTTACATATAGTACATTTTTCCACACACTGTCCTGGGTTCAAACCCAGTGCTGTGTTGTATTTCAATGACATTATTGTGCAGACAGCAATTAATGAATGACTCATGCACTCATTATCCACACAAAGCATTATAAATTAAATAACTGCTTTTCAGTGCTGGAAGTCACAGACCTGGAGGTAGGGACACACTTCACATATCTTTATGACATTAGTATATGCCACCTAGTACTTTGTTATTGACACATTTGCCTAGCATATGCCATAACTGGAGTGTAAAGGGTACTCTCACCCTTACTCTGCCTCTTCAACAAGGCTGACACAGCTGACACAGATACACTTACAGCTTGTTGTTCTCTAAAGTGTTCACACTCACTGCCTATGTCTTTTATGTGCAGCAGCAGCTGCAGCCTGTGGTATATACACAGCTCTTTGTAAAGGCTTCTGCTACAGACCTACCCTCTGCAATGATGTAGTCTCCTCACCCCTGTAATGCTCATCTCAACAGCTAAAAAAGGGGCCCTATTACTACATGAAGGCCTTATATATATATATATATATATATATATATATATATATATATATATATATATATATATATATATATATATATATATATATATATATATATATATATATATATATATATATATATATATATATATATATATATATATGTATATATATATATATATACATATATATATATATATATATAGATATATATATATAGATATATAGATATACAGATATAGATATAGATATTGCACAGTGGTTTCATGTCCTTGGCTAATGATAGTACAACTCAACTGTTTTGGCTGCAGTTAGCATATCAGAGTCATAGATTGGTTTAGAGGCAATTACCTGCTAATGAGAAGCATGTTAAAATGCAAGCAGTTAGCTAGCTATGGACAGACATTCTGTATGAGACTTTCCTCACACATAGCACCTTTGAGAAACATTACTAGTAGCACATTTCAACAGAGGTGTACTGCACTCCACCAAGTATGTTTTATTTTTTTGTATAACATGATGCAGATGGGAGGCTAGAGGCATGGGGAATAGAGATCACAGCAGTAAGCCTGTCTTAGACATGTGCTAATGACAGGTCATTGATACCCTGCTGTCTTTCACATACAGAGGATGTAGAATATATATCAGGGTTGCATTCTCTTTTGTCATTGTGGCACACTGGTGTTGTTGGACTGTCGCTATATAGTGGTAATAATGGCACACTGCTATTTGTCTGGCACTGGTCTTATGACATATTATTGGGTGACAGACATTAGGGGACACACCATAGTGAACAGTGTGCTGGGTGTATGATCATACAGCAGACTCTCTCATGGCACACAGGGAACTACCTTAGCAATGATACCGGTTGTTTCCACACACATAGTATATTGTCACACTGTGGGGTATGACATTTGTGAACAAGCAGTGGATAGTGCCGGCCATTTTGTTCTTGCTGTATCTGTACATAGTGGACATCCATGTATTTGATTCTGTAATGTGTTTCCTTTTGGTGTGCTTCAGGACTAATGTATAGAAGATGGCATGACCCCTTCTCAGATGCAGAGAATGAACTAATACTTCAAGGACTACTGCAGCATCATCACATCCTCCTATCCAGGGGGAGGCATAACATGGAACAGCAGGCCACATTGTGGGAAGGCTTTTTAAGGGATGTGAAGGAGACTGGCTACCAGGGCAGGACATATGAGCAGGTTGGACACTGAGCTACAGACATGGTGAATGCTGTATGACAAAGGGCAGCTGATGTAGCCAGGTATCATGCCATCACTGGCAGAGGGACTGCAATGAAACAACCATTCATGACCACTGAGGAATTCCTGGCAATTCTGGTGACACACAACAGCTCCCAGGCATCCATCACACCATACATTGTGGAGGTGGGTGCCACAGTGTCCACAGCAGAGGAGCATGCAGGTAAGCTTACTGTGATCACCACTGTAATACTGTAGCAGTCATTCTGTCAGGCTGTACATACCTTTACGTGGGTGTCAGGTCTATGTGCTTGCGGGGAGGGTTAAGCTCATTTTTACAGTCATACTCAGAATGTCACCTATACATCAAGAAACACAGTAGCTGCTGTACATGTGAGATATGTGCAGGTATTAACTTGTGCTGCAACATGTGGTGGTACTGAAATGACCTCACTCTCACATTTTTACAGGTCCGTCAGGAGTTGTACAAGGCCATGGTCCTGCTCCTGGTAAGTTTGATACTCTCTTGTTATGGAACATATAGATGCTATTAAGGTTAAGGGCCAGGATAATTCCCTATGTACACTTAATGTTGTTTGTAACCAGACAAGAATGTTTGTATGTTCCAGTCTGGAACAGTTACCTAAGTTTCCTAGAGTGGGTAATCACAGGAGTGCAGCTGAATGAGCAGAAACACTTTTGCAGTTATAGTTCAGAGTGAATAAACCTCCTAGTGTACATAAGGCTATTAATCCGACATGCCTTGCAAAAACTGAAAGATCAATAGTACATACCTTAGGCACTGAAACTTGTATTTGTAAATATTTGTTAAGATAGGTGGACTGAGTTTTATTTATTGTTTTATCAGGTATAGTATCATATTGCATACCTAAAAGGTACATTGTAATGGTCAAGTGTCATGTGATTTACCTGATGTACTTTGTGGATCCTCATTATTATGACTCTTTGTGGATTTTCCATACATAATAGTTTAGGTAGTAATGCACTGCTTATGTCTTGGTTTCCACAGGTGACCGGGGGGGGGGGGGTTGGGTCTCTCCTCCACACAACTTGATGTTAGTGTCTCTTCAAACTCTGATGATGATGGTGATGACAGTGAGGAACAGGTAGTGTTGTTGGGGGCTGAATCTGTCCCAGAGGTTGACATCCCTCTTCTCTCCCCATTGTCACTCCACACAGTCAGTATGCCCTCAGATACCCAGTCCCCACAGGTATCAAATATTGGACAGTCAGAGGGTGGAGACATTGAACAGGCCAATGTGGCAACTATGGCTTCAGTGAGTGTAGACACTGGCAATAGTCAGAGAGCTGATGAGGTCCCACACAGGCAGACTGACAGGGGTACTCATAGGAAGACTGCTGTCAGTCCACCACCTGTTGCATGTGTCACATCATGGATCACTCGGCGCATGTTTCAGGCTATCATGGAAGCACAGGCATGTTCTAAATGGAACACCAAATATTTGCTTAGAGTTGTGGATGCAGCACAGTCTGACATCTGGGACTGGCTCCACTGCATTGGGGACACCCTGGATCGCTTCACTGATGCAGTGGACAGATTGTGGGCTGAGACAGTCTGTCTTGGACCACACATTGTCTGTGTTGGAATGTGTGGTTGGAGTTGGACATTGGACCCATGGACGTAGGTCAGCAACACCATCTGATGGCAGTCCACGTGGCCATGCACCGTTACAGTCTCTTAATGGCAGTACTTCCAGCACTACAGAGGGGAGTATGCTGTCCAAACCATGACATGGCAGGCCATGGGCACATGGCCCTGGGTGGTCCCATGAAGGACATGGTCCCAGCAGACAGCAGTCACTGTCAGGTACTAGCACCACATCTGACCTTGGGGATGGTGGTGCCAGTACAACTTCTGGCAGAGACAGTTCCTGTGTTCAGGGCTGGAGATGCTGATCTGTCATCTCTACCATGTATGGTCCAAAACTGTCCAACATACACATGTGTAGGGCTAGCACTGAGCTTGACTGTGTACATGCACACACTCACACACCACTATCGCATGAAGGTACCTACAGATGCACATGGCACCTCTTTGTGGTCCATCTAACACTCCACCCTTCATGACTCACACACATGCTGTCAACTGTTTGGGCCAGCCTAGGTCTCCAGCACCCCCACACATGATACTTGTGCCACATCCCTGTCATCCTTCCCATCAATGCAGGGGAATGAAACTATGTGTCTAATGCACAGGGTGACTATATTACTTGACATGCACTTGTGTAATGCAGTATTGCTTCACCATACCACTTGTACTGGTCACCAACATACACTGTATGCTGGCATGTGTCATGAGTATGCAACAAACTTTTGTGGACCTTATGTTGAATAATGATGACTAGCAGTATTGTTACACAATGACAGGTATGTCACAGACCTGTGTATGTTTCTGTTCCAGGAGTCTGAGAGGGTAACCTATGGGCACACGGCAGCAGTGAAGTGACACAGCATGGCATGGCAGCACAGCATAAATATAACTTCAGCAAGGTGCAGCAGTATATGTGCATGGTTGCATAGGTTAACATCTGTTTGACAGTCTATCAAAGACAATGGTGGTGGTCAGCATACTCATGCATTCATAATTTGTGATAAGGTCTGCTACAGGGCAAGGTGTGACCTTGCTGGAATGCATATGCTGCCTATCTGTAGGGAGCATAGTAGATGAATGACTCACTGTAAGGACATTAACTTACTATGTGACGTTAGTACAACATGCTTGTGTGAGACATTTGTCTAGCAGACATAAGCACACCCTTGAAACAGACCCTGCCTAATGGTAGATAGAGCGCCTCAGTGCACCTCAGCTCATGCTATGTGTTTGATTGGCAGGGCGGCCATCATCTCAACACATGGCATCTGACTGAGTCCCTCTTGGACTGGAGTAATATGTGCTGGTCCTGTACCGAGAGGTATAAAGATGTCTCTGATTGTGAGGGCTGTATGGCTATTATGATAGTTAAGGTCACATGTCCTATGGCTCCATAACATGATGTATACTGCTGTAACAGCCTCACACACAAACACAGCCACATTCAGGCTAGCACCACTTCTACTCATTGCATACAGGACATGCCAAGGCACACACATACTGCAAGTTGGCTGTATGTAGATTTCAACACTTACTATATACTGGTGCACACTACAGATCACAGTACCCGCTGCATGCAACACAACTCATGTCTGCTAGTAATATCAGTGTAGAACATATAATGCTTGTTGATATCAGCAAGCCTTATTGTGGTCAGTCATTTGGGGGTGAACACATCGCCCGCAAGAAATAAAATGATGCAAAACCATAACTATGTCTAAGTTACAAAGTTTATCTTACGTATGCCGTATGGATATACACACACACCATATTGGGCTGCAGGGAGATTAGAACACCTGCTTCTCTAGGCATATACACTGTAGATCACAGTACTTATCTCATGTGCCAGGGTTTACTTCTGATACCACACACACTGTCAGCTGGTAGTCTTAAGGTGGCTAACATCATCAGGCCTTGTAGAAGAGGGCAGTTTGGAAGCCAGCAGCAAGTTATGCACCCCAAAAAAAGTGCATAACCATTGCTACTGAATAGCTTATGAGGACATATCTGTTGTTTTGCAGGGGTATATATATATATACACACACACACACACACACACACACACACACACACACACACACACACACACACACACACACACACACACACACACACACACACACACACACACACACACTGTACTTCAGTGAGATTAGAACCCCTATCTATATAGGCTTATACACTGTAGACCACAGTGCTTATCACATGTGGCACAGTTTACACTGATACTATCCTCCCAGCTGGTAGTCTTAAGGTGGCTGACTTCATCAGGCCTTGTAGAAGAGAGCAGTTTGGAAGCCAGTAGCAAATTACAGACCCAAAATTTGCATAACTGATGCTTCTGGATAGCTCAATGTCCATTGTTTTGCAGGGGTATATATGCACCCCCCACACACACACACACACACACACACACACACACACACACACACACACACACACACACACACACACACACACACACACACACACACACCAAGTGGGCTACAGTGAGTTTAGAACCCCTACCTATCTAGGCTTATTAACTATAGATCACACTACTTACTGCATGCACCACTAGTTAAGTCTGGTGTATATTGGATTGCGGGCACAGTATTTGTGCATTGCACAAACTAGGCTTTTGTTGAACAGCATCTGTGGCTTGTGATAATGGTTTGTACTGTTATCTGCATCTAAGATCCTAGCTAACTGTTGTTATCCTAGCTATGTGTGCACAGTTAGCAGTACGGCCATATGTAGCTGCTTGCATTTGATAGGTGACACGGTGGGCAGGGACAATGTGCCCTGTCCATACGTGTGTTGACAATATTACACATTACACCACCTGCTCATCTGTGCCTGTCTATGTGGTGATATCCAACAGGCATAGGGATCTGTAGGTAAGTGGATTTTGTACTGTTGCACCCTTAGTTTGGATCCTTTGAGCAACATTATGGCTGTGTGATAGTGCAGTTTACTCACCATTATTAGGGTATGTCGGACAATACAGACATCCACACACATATTTCTGTATATAACAGAGATATATATATAAATATATATATATATATATATATATATATATATATATATAAATATAGCTGTTTGTGTATGATATCTATATGTGCTCTGTAGATATATGGGGGGAGTCCATGTATAGCGATAGATATACTATGGATGTCAGAGACAGATACTGACAGGTGGATATGTATACACGTATGTCTGTATGTATAGACATTTATACATAACAGGTCATTTCAATGAAGGGCCAACTACCTGCATTCCAGTCTGTGATTTTGTATGTTACAGACATAAACATCCACTCTTGTTTCTGCAGTCCTGCACTTCACTCAAAATGTCCACAGCATTCCCCAGCTGTCTGCTGTACTAAACATGTGACTGGGGTTGGTAATGTTACACCACCAACAGACATTCTCCATACCTCTCAACTCTCCTGATTTTCACAAAATCTCCACAGTGTTGCCTCATATGTTTGGTTTGTTCCTCACACATTCATGGTCTTCTAGTGCTTTATTGAATGTTGACATCAATATGTTCTACTAACTATTTTTATTTTATTTTATTTATTTAACATTTGTTGACCTGGAATGTCCGACTAGGTTACACAGATCCTGTTTTCAGCGGAGGCCCGGGGAGAAATGCTCCAGAAGCATGTCTTTAGAATGTGGGAGGAAACCGACGTGAACGCAGGGAGAGCATGCAAACTCCACACAGAAGGCACCCCAGCTGAGAATCGAACCGGAGAACCTCTTGCTGTGAGGTGACAGCATTAACCGCTGCACCACTGCGCCACCCTACAGGCAAAAGATTGTGTGTCAGACTTTATATCCATCAGAAAATATGTACTATTGCAACACCTTTAATCCAGCAACTGTCTATGTTTATGTGACCAATATTTAAACGATGTCCCTACATTTGGGCCTTTGTCCCTCCAATCTTTCTGGCTTACTCCAGATTTGTTGCACTAAGAGGTTGGGAGGTATGACATTCTGTGAAAACACCAACATACTACTAACTCACATGCAAAAGTTGTGAGTAATTCCAGATTAGAACCATCAACACCATCACCCATGCTAGCTTCTCTTGTCCAGTGAGCCATACAGGTCACTAGACAGAAAGGGGTCATTAATCACACAGTCAACAGTATACATATGTACATTGTTATACTGAATGAAGAGAGACATACAACATGTGAGCGCTATCTATGTTACAGCCCTAAGATTGCCTGGCCCACCGATATACCATAGCTGATTTTCTGTTAAAGTGTTTCCATGAGTACACTGCTGTGTTGGAGGTGGGGCAACAACAGCACATGATCAGCTTGGGTGGAGGGTATTCACAATATCATGGGTGCCCACTGTTTAACATCTCCTTAACCTGATGTCATGACTATTCGAACCTTGAGGCCTAGTGAAAATTAAGGAACACATACTACTGGACTGAGTATCAGTTGTCCCATGTGGATCTTAGCTCTGACCAAATAGCCCACCATATTTCCTTGCATAACACTAGCAGATCCATACATACAACACCTTATTATAGCAATACTTACAATTAATGTGTAGGTTAGAGACTTGCCTTGAGAATGCAGCAGTTGACAGAACTGTAGTTCAGGGATGACTCTGTGTGATGCAAGTGGTACACAGCCAGTACATGTATAGATACAGGTTGTGTGAGTAGTCTGGCATCAGCTGTTTTAATATATGTATGTAAGTAGGAGTAAGGTATCAGTCCCTAGGGCCTTAGGTTTTCAGTGAATGTGCTATGCATTGTCTCTTAGCCAATGCCAGGGCTTACTGGGCACACCTATGTCTGCCTACAGGGACATCATCAGGGAGCTCCTCCTCTGAGTCCTCCTGTGAGTTTGGCTGTGGTGACCTAGGCACAGATGGGGCACTGTGTTTCCCTTCCTTATGCTGATCCTGGTGTAGCTGCTTCTGCAGGATCATACTGTGCAGCATGGCACATACTGTGAACATATGTTCACGTGTGGCTGTAGAGTACTGCAGGGCTCCACCAGATATATTGAGACACTGGAATTGTGACTTCATCATTCCAAACACATGCTCTTTGATATTCCTAGTTTGTGCATGTGCCTCATTTTGGCGTTCTTCCATGGGTGTCTGTGCATTTCTGATGGGTGTCATCATCCATGGTTCCAGTGCTTAGCCAGCATTCCACAGTAAATGGCCATGTGGGATTTCCCCCTAGCAAACATCTAGTACAGCTGTGATGTGTGCCAGATATGGGAGTTGTGATAGCTGCCAGGGCTGTCAGCACACACATTCATCATAATCCCCTAGGCATTGCACATGACCTGGGTGTTGATGTAGTGGCACCACTTGCGGTTGACATAGATTCTACCCTCCTCACTGTGTGGTGCCTTGATGTGTACATGAGTACAATCTATGGCACCCAGTACTTCAGGGTAGTGTGCTACATGGTACAAGTGTTGCATATTGCTGGCCCTCACCTCAGGGGTGAGGGGAAATATATGTGCTTACTGGCATGTGATAGCATGGCATCTAGTTAATGGTGGAGTATCCTGGATGCTGATGCCTGTGAGACTCCCCCCTGTGAGATGCCCATCATGGTCTCCAGTTGGCATTTAGAAGGTACCTATGACTATTATCCTAAGGGCTACACATACCTTTGATTCCACTGGGATGGGCTTCCCTCTGTTGACTCTGGGCCTGAGTTGAAGGTGGCAGAACTCAGTGAGTTCTTGCAGTATGTTCCTGTCCACACTGTAGTGCTCTACAATCTCCAGCTCATAGGTTCATAGGTTCATAGGTTGGTAATAGGCTATCAGCCCTAGGACCTCTACAAGCCTAACCATAACAATTCCCTGGATATTTCTTCCCACAATATTTACTTCCCTGGACCCTGTCTAGCAGGGCATCTGACATGATCCCCTGGGTGATTTTCCTATCTCCCATCCAGTCATCAAGGTTTCTTTTGAAGAGGGCCAAGGAGGTGCACTGCTTGACATATATGGCAGTCTGTTCCAGAGTATGGTGAGTCTCTGGGTCAGGAACCTATCCCTCCAGCATGCTTTGTTCATTGTGATGACAAGGTTTAGATCCCTGGAGCATGTGGCTCCGAGGGATTGGGATTTCTTTAAGTGGAGCATGTCCAACAGCTCAGGGTTTGACATGGCCTTGTATGTTAAGCAGAGATCGCCACTGAGTAGATGATATACCACAGAGTATAGCTGGAGTTTTTTTAGATGGTCATCATAGGGTATACGCTTTAGGCCTGTGATTCTTTTAGTGAGATATTTCTGCAGTCTTTCCAGCTGTTGCAGATGTCTTGTGAGGTACATACTAAATGGAGCTTTGTACTCTATAATGGGTCTAATGAGGGAGTATAGTGGGACAATGACCTCCTTTTTTCTGGATGAAAAACCCTTAGTGATGAGGTGTGCCACATAGAAGGATTTCCTGACTGTTGTGGTGATGTGGTTATCGAAGGTGAGACCACTGTCCACCTGTGTCCCTAAGTCTCTCATCACACTTTCGGTGTTTAGTGTACTGCCACCTATGTGGTAATTCATGGGTACATGGTTTTTCCCAAAGGGGATAACTGTACATTTCTTGGCATTAAGCTTGAGCCCATGGCTCTGGCACCAAGCATATGTTTCTGTAAGGCCGATTTGTAGAATATCCACATCATTTGGGGATTCAATAATGGCTCCCAGTTTGCAGTCATCTGCAAACTTTGTTAGCCAGAGTCCCTTAGTGTTGACCTGTACTTCAGAGAAGTATATGCCAAACAAGAGCGGTCCCAGGACTGAACCCTGAGGTATTCCACTTGTCACTTGTCTTGAGCTGGATTTGGAGTCAGCTACTTTTACAGTCTGGGTTTTGTCAGTAGGCCAGTTGGCAACAAATCGAGTGATGTAGGGATTTATGCCCAGCTTAGTAAGTTTATCTATGATTCCAGAATTGGGAATGGTTTTGAAGGCCTTGGTGAGGTCCAGATAGGCTGTGTGGACCATCTTACCCTCATCTACTGCTCTGATGACTGATTCAAAGACATCAATCAGGTTCAGGAGACAAGATCGGCCCTTCACGAACCCAAACTGGGTGGGGTCCAGTGTTTGAAGGTTGCCAACGTCTTTGTTTATAAGTTCCATGATAATGTGTTCCATGCCCTTACAGATCAGGCTCATCAGACTGATGGGATGGTAGTTCCCAGGATACAAGGTGGATTCCCCCCTTGTGGAGTGGGATAACTGTAGCTGTGTGCCACTCAGTGGGCACGAAGCCTGAGGTGAGGCTATGATTAAACATGACACTTAGGTGAGGTGCCAGTTCATTTTGTAGTTCATGCAGTACACAGCCCAGGATGTCAACTCATCCCATGGATGCTGTATTTTTAGCTTTGGAGAGTGCGGTTTCTACCTGAGTGGCTGTGATTACTGGAATTTGGCAATCTTTTGGTATTGAGATGGGCCTTTAGGGGGTTAGAGGGCTGTGAAGTTGGCACTAAAATGATCTGCCAGGCTATTAGCAGTATCCTTGGGATTAGTATATTTAATGCCATTCTGTTGTAGGTCAGAGCAGATCTGAGAATTGTCATTTAGATTCTTGACATAACTATAGAATGCTTTCTGGTTGTCTTTGGAATCTTTGGCAATTTTATTTCTGTAACTAAGTTTGGAGGATTTTATGAGGAATCTCAGCTTCTTACTGAGGCGGGTAAGGGAGTTTTTTTGCATCCTGGGATTTTCCTCTTTTCTCCAACAGTTTCTTCCTTGTGTTTTATAGTTTATTTATGGCAGGGGACTACCAGATTGGCTTCTTTTTTTTGGAAAAGAACATCTTGGTTCTATTTGGCATGGCACGATTCATGCACAAGTGGCTGTGCTTGTAGAGTGCCTTAGTGTAGGATTCAGCAGTCGAACTTTCAGCTCCTGTCTGCATGGGTGCCATGAAGTTTGTCACTTCTGACTTAAGTAGCATGAAGTTGACTCTGGAGAAGTTTTTTACAGAGGTTTTCTTACTGAGGGGTGTGCGTGGGATGTGGATGTCAAGGGTGATTTGCTTATGGTCAGACCTGACCAATGAGGGGGTGACCACTTGTGTGGAACATCTATCTCCCATGTTGGTAATGACCATGTCTAGGATATTGGAGCCCCTGGTGGGATAATGGATTAGTTGATCCAGGGTGTTGGAATTTATGAATTCCAAGAACCATTGAGAAAAGGTGTTGGTACCTGAGTAGTTTTCCCAGTTAATGGCAGGGTAGTTGAAATCACCCAGTATTAGGGTGTTTGGTTGTATCTTAATATTTTCCAGTATGTTTAGAAAGGTGTAGTGAGAATCCCGGGGCATGGTGAGGGATCTGTAGCAAGCTACAATTTGGATTGCAGTCTTACCTAGTGTTAGTTGCACCTGGAGAATTTCAGATGCATTGTGTTGGGCAACTAGCCTGGAGGTGTGAATATCCTTGGTGAATATGGACACTCTTTCACCTTTAGGGTTTCAGTCCTGGTTCTGTGGCTGAAAAGTGTGGTAAGAGTTGCAGCCTGGTATTGCAGGGTTGCTCTCTGAAGCCTTGAACCAGGTCTCAGTTACTGCACAGATATCGATGTTCTCCATTTTTAGGAGTGCCTTGAGACAGTGCATTTTGAGGTTTAGACTTCTAACATTGAGTAGCATTACCTTCAGATTTTGCATGCTTGTATCTGTTACAGAGGTGGTTTTGTCCTTTGAACCTTGCCTAAAAAAGGCACTATAGATGTGGCAAAAGCTTTAGCTTTAGAGGGGCAACAGGTGCAGACCATCTTTGGCAAAGCATCGTGGTTTGCTGATCATGTCATCCCCGGCAGACAGATACTGGATCCCTTTCCAATGACACCAGAAGCTTAGCCAATTGTTGAAGTCAATCATTTTGTGCTTATACTGTGGTATCATTCTGATCAAAGGCAGGATGCTACTCAGGGTTAAGGTCATACCTGCTTGGGCCACATGATCTGAGAGCTCTTCCATGTCTCTTTTCATGTAGTCCAGGGAGGTACATCTCAAGTCATTCACTCCAACATGGACAATGACAGAGTCGTATTTGTACTTGTGGAGTATCTTGAGTGCATGCGTTATGTGGTGGATCCTGGCACCCGACAGGCAGCTGACTGTAATTTTCTCCTTGTTCAGCCTGGTGAGTGGGATATCAGTGTGCCTGACTATAGCGTCACCTATGACTAAAATGTTGGGTAAGTTGTCTTGCCTTAGTGGGTGTTGTTAGGTGGCACACTGATGGTGTGAGCTATGTGTCACTTTGGTTGTGACTGGTGTTTGTTTGCAATTCAGCTTCGGAGGTCCTTGTTGCTTGGGCAGGTTAATGTAGCTGCTGAAAGGTTACCCTGGGGCTGAACACTCTTCTCCTTTTCAGCCTAGGCTTGTTGTCAGCAGCACCAGCAGCAGCAGCATTGACTTCAGCATCTAACACATGCAAATGTAGCAGACCTGCAGCAGCCCCTAGCATTCTTTCAGTTAAAATTCCCAAGTCTGTACTCCAATGGTGCAGAGTATAGGGGGATAAATCAGACTGTAGGGTGTATGCATACTTTATAGTGCTCTACTATAGGTGCTGCCTGCATGATTGGCTACTTTTGATGCATTGCCCCTGCCTAATATATCACTGACATCATTTAATGGCCCTAGTTTAAGTTAAGCAAGGATCAACACTAATTAATACACCATTGGCCTTTTAGATACTCTGAGCACTGTGGAGCACCATACAAATGCGTGCCACATGAGTAAATAATGTTTAGCAGTCAGTGCACACTCTCTCCCAAACTTGCACGCTCAGCATGGTGGTGTGCCATGCAGATAGGAACAGCTATGCTCCAATCAACTCAGAAGTTAGTGGACATACTCTCCTGATGTCAGCTACCTATTCTTTGAAAACTAACATGGTTCTCCTACACGGAGGTGATCTGCAGAAACAATTATCCCATTATGCTATTCAGTAGCTCCACCTCATTTACATAGGGATCTGTGCTCAAAACCCAGATACTATACACTTCCAAGCCCTTCCACATTAGCAACAGCACCAGTGCACCATTGTAGATACTGCATGCAGGGTCCTGTAATATATTTCTGTCTCATGATATTAATGTTTGATTTTTTCCAATTTTTTTAAGGCATGTTTGCGCAATGTGGCGTGCTATGCAAACATGCCAAGATTATTCAATAAATGTTATTTTAACATATATACTATAACTTTTGGAAACACAGAGGCTAGTTTTACTTATATATGTGTGTGCTATGCCATTTCTGTCTATCTCCCTACATTTTTACACTCTTTCTGTCTGTCTACAGTCTTGTGCACAGAATTTTTCTGTGCAGCTATGAACACTGATACAGGGTCTGCAGGGCTGCCTATCTGCTTTCTGGATTGATCTACCTGCCTCATTGCATGAGATTAACCTGCTCATGAGGTGATTTCTATGCCATGGAAGTTTTTGTGTTGGCACACTAATGCGCTGTGCTTACTGAATCTAAAAATGTTTGCAACTATGTTAACAGCACAGTGAGATGCCTATACTGAACAAAAAATGTGTAGGCATTATTAAATTTCCCCCATAAACTTAAATGCAGCTGTGTTCTATCAGCATAGTCACATTTCTGAACATGGCTTATGAAGGTTTTGTGGAGAGTCTTTCAGTAGCTCAGTATGAACAATATTTTGCTCCCACCCCCACCAAAAATCTTTCTTTTATTCTGTTGGGTTTTATAAAAAATACAGTTTGAAAACTGCTCAAACATAAAAATCAAGAATAGGAGATACTTTCAACTCCCAATTAACCCTAAGAGGCATATACTGGCCATTGCATAGAATAATGAGTAAGAAAACCATTTTAATGTCTGCCGCTTGGGTTCAGAAATCAGATTTGGAACCTTGGAGGCGCAGCTACAGAAAAGCTAAATTAAGCTGAAGAGGCATGTTCTGTGCTAGTGGAAGCCCACCAGTCACCCATATAAGAGACTGAGATGAAGGAAACCACAACATTCTGTCTCAGAAATGTGGGACTTCTAGCCTCCATTACATCTTTGCATGCTGAGCAACACATGGCAGATCAAGAAGCTAGTAGGGCTTATATTATGCTTAGCCGGTCCTTTGCAGTGAGGGAACACAAGAAAACTGTTCCATTTCAGAAATTCAAGACCCATACTCCTGCAACTACAAATCTAAACTGTAAATGACAAGCAATTACTTAAAAGTCATGATGATGACATGGATTTTTGCATGGTGACTTCACCTGCACGCCCCTCCATCATGTGATATATGTATAAAAAGTTTAAGAGCACTGTACTTCAGGATGTGAAACATACTCTGTGATACAACAGCACTGTACTTCAGGATATGAAACATACTCTGTGATACCACAGCACTGTACTTCAGGATATGAAACACACTCTGTGATACCACAGCACTGTACTTCAGGATATGAAACATACTCTGTGATACAACAGCACTGTACTTCAGGATATGAAACATACTTTGTGATACCACAGCACTGTACTTCAGGATATGAAACATACTCTGTGATACCACAGCACTGTACTTCAGGATGTGAAACATACTCTGTGATACCACAGCACTGTACTTCAGGATATGAACCATACTCTGTGATACCACAGCACTGTACTTCAGGATGTGAAACATACTCTGTGATACAACAGCACTGTACTTCAGGATATGAAACATACTCTGTGATACCACAGCACTATACTTCAGGATATGAAACATACTTTGTGATACCACAGCACTGTACTTCAGGATATGAAACATACTCTGTGATACCGCAGCACTGTACTTCAGGATGTGAAACATACTCTGTGATACCACAGCACTGTACTTCAGGATGTGAAACATACTCTGTGATACAACAGCACTGTACTTCAGGATATGAAACATACTCTGTGATACCACAGCACTGTACTTCAGGATTTGAAACATACTTTGTGATACCACAGCACTGTACTTCAGGATATGAAACATACTCTGTGATACCACAGCACTGTACTTCAGGATGTGAAACATACTTTGTGATACCACAGCACTGTACTTCAGGATATGAACCATACTCTGTGATACCACAGCACTGTACTTCAGGATATGAACCATACTTTGTGATACCACAGCACTGTACTTCAGGATATGAAACAAACTCTGTGATACCACAGCACTGTACTTCAGGATATGAAACATACTCTGTGATACAACAGCACTGTACTTCAGGATATGAAACATACTCTGTGATACCACAGCACTGTACTTCAGGATGTGAAACATACTCTGTGATACCACAGCACTGTACTTCAGGATATGAAACATACTTTGTGATACCACAGCACTGTACTTCAGGATATCAACCATACTCTGTGATACCACAGCACTGTACTTCAGGATATGAAACATACTCTGTGATACCACAGCACTGTACTTCAGGATATGAACCATATTCTGTGATACCACAGCCTTAGACTTAGTATGAAATCTGATTTTCATACCTTTAGTTTAGTTGTTCCAAAGACTGTTATTATGCACTTAACAGTTTAAATGGGAACTCAAAAAAACATTTTTTGAAATTTGACTGGTCAATTTAGATTCTGTATTCTATTTAAATTATTTTAATTAACTATCCATCTATCTAGCTATATAAAATGTGGAAGGAGTAAAGACACACAAATTGATAAATTGTGTGCAAATTCTAAAATTTACTTTCAGACACAACAGATTATAGATATATTTACAAAATCTTATGCAAAACAGTTTGGCTCCCCAAAAGGGGTAATACGTTGTCTGAGTGACATCAAAGTAATCCCAGATACTGGAATCAAATCAGATTATATTGAAAAAGAACTATGCAAACTGGATCCAAAGAAAGCACAGGGAGGAGACGAAATTAATAACAATGACCTGAGAATACTTCAGCAATAGCTTACAATACCATTATATCTATTATTCACTAGGTCATATAAATATGGGGAGATTCCTCAAGATTGGAGACATGCTCTTATTAAACCTGTATTTAAGAGAAAGGGGAGTAGGACAAACCCAGAGTCATATAGACCCTTAAGTCTACTTTCATGCTGTGGAAAAATAATGGAGAAGGTAATATTGGATAAGTTATTGTCAGAACTGGATAGGTTGGGTCTTGAAACCATATATTAGCATGCATATGTTGAAAACAGATCTATTACCACCTGTAACATGATGTTCTATAACAATATAATAACAGCTATGAATGAAAAATTATGCTGTGATGTAATTTATATAAATTTAACTTCATCATTTGACAGGGTCAAACACATAACACTGATCAATAAATTTGTACAACTAGGTACTGATGTGCTCTTGATAAGATAGATAGCTGCATGGCTTACAAATAGAACATGATAAGTATCATGCAGCAACTGGACAAGCAAAATCCTTGGTTGCAGTCAGGGTGTCCCACAGGGCTCTGTCCTAGGCCCCTACTTGTTTAGATTGTATCTTTCAGACCTAACTTTTTCATCTGAGGTGTTCTACAGTCTATATGCAGATGACTGAAATTGGATAAACTGATTACAGATAAGGCATGTCTGCAAAATAACTTGACTGAATTGACCATTTGGGCACAGGAGAATAATATGCTGATAAATACATCAAAAACTAAGCATATGAGATTTGGTAGACATAAATTGAAAGGTGAATATTTAATACATCACACAGTGATTGAAACTGTAGCCTCATTTAAGGACCTGGGTACATGGGTAGATTCAACTATGACGTTTTCTAATAATATCAACAAATTCGTTAATGATAGTTATACAACTTAGGTTGTATAAAAAGATTTTTAAAGACTAGGAAATAAAAAAAAATGAAGTCATTGTTTGTTAGTTACATTAGACCCAGACTTGAGTATGGAATAACAATATGGAAACCAAAATGAAAACAAGCATGAGTAAACTGGAAAGGGTACAGCAGAAATATACCAAGGGCATCTATGGATGTGAAAATATAAGTTATTATGAAAGACTAACATATCTGAACTTGTACAGTGTCTCTTACAGATATCTAAAAGGAGATCTTATTTAGGTATATAGGGCATTTAGGGACAACTACCTCTGGGAATGTTTGGGGTTATCAAAAAGTACTAGAGAATCATCAGACAACCTATATAGAAGATTCTATAGGAATCAGAAGTGCACTAATTGGTTGTCTGAGAGACTAGCTGATGCATGGAACAGACTACCAAATTACATTAAAGTAAGTACTGGTTTAAACAAGTTCAATGTGGTAAAAACGGAGTCAAAGCAGGAATGTCCCAATAAAATCCACGTTTATTCTCAATAAAACCAATAAAACAGGATAAGCGTGCTTTCGCTAGTATAGCTTCTTCAGATCCTTATAAAACCATTATTATAACATACATATATAGAGCTAGATTCAAAAAACATTTTACCCAATCAAACTTCATGGTCAATTAAATAAATCCTTAAAGAGACATCTCATATTAGTGACTTACTACTGCATACTACTACAAGGTAAAAGTGCTTGTGTTAATAAAAGTGCTTGTGTTAATAAAACTAACATAACAACCTATATGTACAATATGTATACAAACTAAAATATATATGTATACAGTATATAAAAAAAACATACATATGCATCTATGTGCACATACACATTTTATAGTCATTTAATGTTACAACGTTTTTTCAATATAGGTTTTATGGATGCTCTCTCATTAAGCCCCTTACCTCTATCAGCCCTTAACGCTATAATCCATGCATTCTCTCTGGATTCAGTATGGTTCCTGATGTCTCCTCTACGTACACTGGGGACTATAACTTCAAGGGCTCAAAAGAGGAAGGTGTGACTTACATCTTTCTGTTTAACATGTTTAGCTAATGCATTGTTTTCTAGTTGTTTCTTAATGTGGTATTCTATCTCTAAAAATCCTATTTGTCTTTCCAACATAGAAAGAGGTACATTGCTGGCACACAGCTAAATAAATCACATTAAACATCATACAATCTGCTTTGGCTGAAGTTCTAAAATTTCTGCCTAAGTCTGGGTGGAAAATGGTGTCTATATACTGACAGAAATTACAGCGTCCACATGGCTTAGTGTGTAAATCATCATCATGTACTTCCTTATTCTTAGGATGACAGAGAATTCTCTTCAGATTCTTCCTATTATGATATAGGAAATAGGGTCTTTCACCTACTACCTCTCTTATGTCTTCATCTGTCTGTAATATTGACCAATTCTTAGAAATTATATTACTCAGTTCTACTCTATCACTGGTGTAAAAAGTAGAGATCTTAACTATAGATGGTTTTCCTGTGTGTGTCTGTACTCGGACCAAAATATGGTGCAGCTATACCTTCCCTGTGTCTAGTTGCTACTGCCAGTTGCTCATCTATCTCTTCTTCTTTATAGCCTCTATCTATCAATTTCTGCCTTAAACTGGCAAGCTCATTTGTAAATCCTACTTCTGTTGGATTCAGCCTAGAGGCTCTCATTCCTTGACCCCTGATAATATTTCTGAACACAAAACTGGGATGCATACTTGATCTTATTAGTAAACTATTCCGATAGCAGGGCTTACGATATACTCCAGTGTTAAAGGAACCATCAGATAATCTTTCAATATACAAATCCAAGTAGTCTATTCTAAACCTACATCATCTCTTTAGAAAAACTTTTGAATGATAAATTCTATAAGACTATTTCTAAACAAGAAGTAGATTCCGTCATTCTGTATGTTGCAAGTAGTTTGATGGATATTTATCACAGTGGATTGATAACGAAAGACGTCTATGAATACCTTACAATTAGGGAGCCCCTTATACCACAAATTCACGGCCTTCCTAAAATCCACAAGGATTTGAATATCGCACCTATGAGACCTATAGTCTCTGGAGGTGGATGGATAACAGAACATCTCTCAGTATATGTGGAAAAACACTTGAGGCCTCTACTGGAGAAAAGTGTACATGTTCTAAAAGATACTAAATCATTTTTGCTCCAACTATATGACTGTTTAAATAAGGCCACAAATATAGAAAATACAATACTGGTCACGCTTGATATACAGTCTTTGTTTACAATTATTCCGAATAGTCTAGGGATAGAATACATCACTGAATATTTGAAGAATTACAGTGATTTTACTATAGTGCAAATAGATCTAATAGCATACTTCCTTGAGCTGATATTGGAGAACAACCTCTTTATATTCCAGGACACTATCTATAGGCAACAAGCTGGGGTGGCAATGGGCACCACATATGCTAATATATTCTTAGCTTATCGGGAAGAGACTACTTTATTTAGGACAGATGGATTTAGAGAACATGTTATGTTCTATCAAAGGTTTGTAGATGACCTTTTTATTCTGTGGCATGGCAATGAAAAGGAATTAGATGTATTCTATAGGAAAATAAATGATCTTACTGATTATCTTAAATTTACCATTCAGAGCTCCAGGTTTAGAATAGACTACTTGGATTTGTATATTGAAAGATTATCTGATTTACTCCTTTAACACTGGAGTATATCGTAAGCCCTGCTATCGGAATAGTTTACTAATAAGATCAAGTATGCATCCCAGTTTTGTGTTCAGAAATATTATCAGGGGTCAAGGAATGAGAGCCTCTAGGCTGAATCCAACAGAAGTAGGATTTACAAATGAGCTTGCCAGTTTAAGGCAGAAATTGATAGATAGAGGCTATAAAGAAGAAGAGATAGATGAGCAACTGGCAGTAGCAACTAGACACAGGGAAGGTATAGCTGCACCATATTTTGGTCCACAGGGAAACTCTATATAAAAAACCATCTATAGTTAAGATCTCTACTTTTTACACCAGTGATAGAGTAGAACTGAGTAATATAATTTCTAAGAATTGGTCAATATTACAGACAGATGAAGACATAAGAGAGGTAGTAGGTGAAAGACCCTATTTCCTATATCATAATAGGAAGAATCTGAAGAGAATTCTCTGTCATCCTAAGAATAAGGAAGTACATGATGATGATTTACACACTAAGCCATGTGGACGCTGTAATTTCTGTCAGTATATAGACACCAGGGATACTTTTTTCCACCCAGACTTAGGCAGAAATTTTAGAACTTCAGCCAAAGCAGATTGTATGATGTTTAATGTGATTTATTTAGCTGTGTGCCAGCAATGTACCTCTTTCTATGTTGGAAAGACAAATAGGATTTTTAGAGATAGAATACGCGAACATGTATACCATATTAAGAAACAACTAGAAAACAATGCATTAGCTAAACATGTTAAACAGAAATATACAAGTCACACCTTCCTCTTTCGAGCCCTTGAAGTTATAGTCCCAGACATCAGGAACCATACTGAATCCAGAGAGAATGCATGGATTATAATGTTAAGGGCTGATAGAGGTAAGGGGCTTAACGAGAGAGCATCCATAAAACCTATATTGAAAAAACGTTGTAACATTAAATGACTATAAAATGTGTATGTGCACATAGATGCATATGTATGGTTTTTTATATACTGTATACATATATATTTTAGTTTATATACAAATTGTACATATAGGTTGTTATGTTAGTAGTTTTATTAACACAAGCGCTTTTATTAACACAAGCACTTTTACCTTGTAGTAGCATGCAGTAGTAAGTCACTAATATGAGATGTCTCTTTAAGGATTTATTTAATTGACCATGAAGTTTGATTGGGTAAAACGTTTTTTGAATCTAGCTATATATATGTATGTTATAATAGTGGTTTTATAAGGATCTGAAGAAGCTATACTAGCTTATCCTGTTTTATTGGTTTTATTGAGAATAAACGTGGATTTTATTGGGACATTCCTGCTTTGACTCCGTTTTTACCACATTGAACTTGTTTTTACTCCATTTACATAAATAACGGAGCATCTACCAGTTTGGTTAGCGATTATTTTGCTGACTTTATTCAAGTACTAGTTTAGATATTTTTAAGAACAGCCTAGGCATTTATTATGGGAACAAGGGTTTTGGTATATTGGCAAGCTAGAAGGGCATTAATGCCTGTACTTGAAACATTTGTATGTATGTATGTATGCATGTATATCTATACCCCATGCAAGGATTTCACCCACCCACACTTACTGTTAATTTTATATTCTACCTCCATTACCGAGGAAAAGGCATATTCTTCAACACAGGCAATGTAACAATCTCACACATCTGTTGATCTGTTTTGTCGACCAAATTATGTCAGCTTTATCGACAGTCAGTCAACTTAATTATCAGCTGGGTGTGTGTAAGAAAAATAATGCATATTAGATTGACTTACATGCATTCAATACCAACTCATCGACTTTAAGAGGAAAGATAGCAACTGCATATGCTCACAGACACAGCCCCAGAACATCAAAAACAATAATTTTTGCAGGGGATAAGCTCCCCTGTACCCACATGTTGGGAGTTGTAAACCCCTCAAGCCCCTGCTAATTAGATATACTACCTCTGAGATTGCTCAGTACCAGAGAAAGGACATATTTCCCAACCCCAATATTACTGTGGTCTTGCACCCCTATCTGGGTCAGCTTTCCTGTTAACAAAATGTATCACTCAGGGAAGCCATCAACAGGAGAAAAAGTCTATAGACCTAACCAAACCCATATCTGTCCCTTATATATATATATATATATATATATATATATACATATATATATATATATATATTTATATATATATATATCTATATACATTTATGAATCCATACATAATTATCTATTTATTTACATAAACATATATATATATATATATATATATATATATATATCTATATGCACACACACACACACACACACACACACACACACACACACACACACACACATCTGTGTGTGTGTGTAAATATTCACTTACAGGTGTAATATCTAAGAGCAAACAATCTTTTACTACCTGCCTCTGATGTGCATGTGAGATCACTTTGCATTCGGATTTGTGAATTTGCCCTTTTCCCACTGTTGTGAGATCTTGGGGATGGTGCATATATATTTTTAAAACAGTTTGGGGGGGTGTTGACTTCCTGCATATTTTTTTTTGTTGTTGTGTTAATGTAATTTTAGAGTTTGAGAGAGATAATGCCATGTAAGGGTATATGGGATAGGAGCATTTCTTATATGATAGTCTGCAAATTATAGAATACTCAACAAAAGTGCAGTTTATTCAAGACATTTGGTCTGGTGACATGACTATCTGTTATGAAAATGTATATGTCATTTATCCCACTCTCAGCTCATATTAACACTGATGTTGCTGGTTAAGAATTATAATAAGTGTTTTTTTTGGGAAATTATCTAGATTACTCTGGTAATGATATACAGTGAGACTAATCTGCAAAAATTATTTGACTGAATGACACACATTTATAGCTTTTGGTTGTAGTGTGAAGGTAAACACTTAGACAATTTGAATGCACCACCTTAAAGCTTCAAATCCATCCATCCATCCATCCTCAACCCCTTTTCCCATTTTTTGTACATGGGGTCGGGGTTCATCTCAAGCCAAGGTTTACACTTCCATTTAGCTAACCCTGCTGCAATAGTTCAGTTGTACCACTCACTTGCACACACACTCTCACCTACAGGCAATTTAGAGTGTACAATTCACCTACTGCATGTCTTTGGAATGTGGGAGGAAACCCACATGACCACAGGGAGATCATGCAGACTCTGCACCAGTGGCATTCCGGCCGAGAATTGTACCAGAGAACCTCCTGCTATTAGGCTACAATGCTAAATGCTGCACCACCGTGGCCCCCACTTTAAAGCTTCAAAAATGTAGTAATACATATTAGAATGATAATTTTATTTTGAGCATGTTCTGAAACTGCAGAGCCCATAATGTCAAAGCTGATGAAGATAAATGTAGAGATTTTGTGGCTTCTGATTATTTGGGCCTTTAATGATCCATCCTTGTAAGTGCAATATCAGATAAAAATTTAGATCAGCACTTTGACTTATTATGTTATAATTCTTAACCACACCACCATTGTTAATATGAGGACTATTACTGCAATGCCTGGAATGGATAGACTACAATACAATAATGATTGTAGGGGAATCAATGTTGTTTTCAAAGTTGCAGTACTTCAGATTATTCCCAGTACACATCCAGAGTTAGTATATATATATATATATATATATATATAGTTAGCAGAGATAAGGATGGCATAACACCCTATGTTGGTGGATGGAATAGGCAAAATCTATTAGCATTCCAGCAAGTTTCATAATTGACTGTAAAATTTCATAATTCACTGTTTTGGCGTTGGGATCTTATAGGTTCATAGGTTCATAGGTAGGTACTAGGCTATGGGCCCAAGGGCCTACGTAAGCCTAGCCAACAAGGTTCCCTGGCTTACACCACCCAAGAAAGTTATTTTCCTGTGCCAATGTCGAGCAGAGACACAGAAGTAATCCCTGGGGCGTATTTCCTATTTCCCATCTACTCATCAAGATTTTTCTTGAAGAGTGCTAATGAAGAACTTTGCTTGACATAGATGGTTAGCCTGTTCCAGAATATGGAAAGTCTCTGGGACAGGAATCTATCCCTCCAGCATGTCTTGTTTATTGTGGTGACAAGGTTTAGGTCCCTAGAGCATGTAGCTCAGAGGGATTTGGATTTCTTTAGGTGTAGCATGTCCAACAGCTCTGGGTTTAACATAGATTTATATGTTAGGCAGAGATCACCTCGGAGTAGGCAATATGCTATGGAGTAAAGCTGGAGTTTTTTGAGATGGTCAGTGTAGGGCATCTGTTTGAGGCCAGTAATCCTCTTTGTGAGGTACTTCTGTAGCCTTTCCAGCTGCTGCAGATGTCTTGTGAGGTACATTCCAAAAGGGGCATTGTACTCTATAATGGGTCTATTGAGTGTCGAATAGAGGGGAACAATTACCTCTTTTTTCATGGATGAGAACCCTTTTATGATGAGGTGTGCCACTGACTACTGTGGTGATGTGACTATCAAAGGACAGACTACTGTCCACCTGGGTCCCAAGGTCTCTTATCCCACGTTTGGTGTTAAGTAGACTGCTGTCTGTGTAGTAGTTCATGGGTACAGAGTTTTTACCAAAGGGGATGACAATGCACTTTTTGGCATTGAGCTTGAGGCCATGGCTCTGACACCATATTTGCACTGTTCCCATTTACTTCCAAAACAAAGATAGGAGTGTAGAACTCTTACCTTATGCATAACTGCATATTATATTCCTAGTGAACATATACTTTTCATGCTAAATATGTAAATATAGGTGTTTTCTGCCTTATATGTATATACATCTCCATTCAGTGTAATATATGATGTTCTGTGTTCAAAGTAAGCTGATATCTTTCAACATTTTTTCCAGAGCCAAGTGAATGTAATCAGTATTGATTATGTTGTTCACAAAACAAGTTAGATATATTCAGTGCATATTTAAAACTGTCAGCTTTTATGTTGGAAGCTGGGTCATAGCAAAAAATTGCCCTCATCCAGTCCACTTACACAATCCACAAACAAAGAACAACATGAAAAAAAAAAAAAACAAATGCACACACACACACAAACACACACACACACACACACACACACACACACACACACACACACACACATAGATATTATACATACACAAGCATACATTTTAATGACAGAATAGCATTAATTAATTTTCTGATGTGTTGCAGTATTGTCTACGTATGAATATGTTGTTTATTGGGAACTAAATGCACAGAGGTACAAATAAAAATATCTGTGGTCAGAAGTGAATACTGCTGTCTGTTAATGCCAAGGTGAGCAAAAAGGTTTATTTCCACAGCTGATGGATTAAGCACCGTTTTATATATATCCAGTTCACCCCTATTGTTCTTTATGGCATCCATAACTTGTTTGGGTCTGTCTTCATTTACTATGTGACCTACCAGATAATAATATACAGTATTAGACGGAACTGGGAGTTATTAACCAAATTACACTAACATTGTTAATCTAGGATGTTCCACAGTAAAGAAATTAAACACTATTCATCACGTTATTCATATTTTCATATAGTTGAAAGCCCTGCATGTTATTGAGGGGTACAGTTTGGCATGCCATGGAGGGGGGGATACATGGAACTTCATTGTCAGTGTCCATTTATATCACACTATACTGGATATATTGCTAGCTGCTTATTAGTAAATATGAAAATAAATAATATTTCCATATTTACTTAATACTACAAAAACTAAGTGACTTACAAACTGTTGCATGACATCAGGTAAAACTTTAGATACTGCTGAATACAATTGTCTTCCATATTTGCATCATAAGTTGTACAACTTGAGAGATATTCAGTGTTATTTATATTGCTAGTTATAACAATGAAACATATGTTTTCATATTTCTTTAAATATCTCAATTAATTTGCACTCATTGAGGAATTTCTTGTTGTTATGTGAGAACTTATGTCTGGTTAACAGACATGTTCTATGAATAAATGTCTAGGTTATATATTCTCCAGGATATGACAATTGTGAACGTTTAGCAAAAAATAATTTTAGGTTTATGTGCATTATAATATATTGTAGTATTTATCAAAAGAATATGAATGCACTGTTATCACTGCAAAGTATGCTTCACTGCCAAACTAAAATACCTGTCAACTTCCTTGCAGAGGTCCATGTCCATAATATGTCTTGTTAATGTTGGTCAGTGTAAAGCCATTCAGTATATTTCAAAAAGTTTAATAAAAAGGGATGGAGTGTCCAGCAGGGATTTCCTTACTTAGCTACTGTTCAGGTATCCCTTTATGCCAATTGGTTCAGAATACCCCTGCAAAAATATATTGTGATGAAATAGCTTCCTCCAGGATGTGAACAATTTTCCCTGGATGGTTTGCTTGCAGCACATACATTCAAAAATAACCCAGAAATCACAATGTTTATTTAATAACAAATTTCATGTTGGAACATCAAAAAAGTATTAGATACCTGAGCAGAGCTTTGGACACTTTACATTCTCTACCCTGCTCATCATTGTAGAAATTAGATGGCTCTGTTAACTTGGCACCATGTATTTCCTCTCATAAATTCAATAAAACCAGAATATGCAAAAGTTACTACCTGGCAGAAGGATTTCAAGAATCCAGATTTTTTCATTTACTCAAATAAATATACATATTTCAAAATTATACAGTACTATTTTACTCCCTAGGGCATTGATTCACAAACTCTTTTTTCATTAGTAAACCATTTTTATGTATTTTGTCATAGCTGTGTATGACCTGTTATATTTCTTCATCATTTTTATGATGTGACTAATTTTTATTATCGAAAGTCATATCAAAATCACAATAGAAAAAACATTAAGAATGTAGGAGGTGAAGCACTTTGTCAGTTTTTACAATATAACCTTAAGTCCACAAAAAACAGTACTAGGTGCCACTATTTGCCTATAGCCAAACTTGTTATCATGCAACGTATGCTACTGCAGTCATGGCTTGGTCATTTAGTACCTGGGCACATAGCCCCTAGCAAGAGAAACATAGCATCAATTTATCAGTAATATTAGTACTCATTGTTACTGAAGGGGGACTGGCTTGCAACCCCTCCTGTACTTCCTATCACTCTTTGTATACTGCCCAGTTTTGAGTGAAAGAGAATGATCATTTCCCCCCTAAATTCAGCAACCACACAGTATTGTGTCAGTCATCAGTGTAGGTACAGACATGCAATGAATGAGCTATCCAATAAATGGTAAACTCCCACTCACATATGTGCAGAATGAAACATTCAATCACCTAGTTATATATACAAAATTGAACAAGTTTTCTAATTCTGTTGCAGACATTTAAAAAATATATTTTCAACTACTATCTTAAGTGGAAGGGCAATGTCACATATGCAGTGAGACTCTTGGAAAGTAAAACATTAACTCACACATTTACATTTAACAACTAAGTTAATAGTTGCAGCTTTTAGTAAGATGTTTTTATAAAATATAACTCAATACTTCAATAAATAGAAACCAATCATTTCTTGCTATATAGCAATAAGAGAAATTATGATGTTTTACAAATTCAGACACAAATGTGCTCCTGAACAATGATTATTGTCTTTTTAATTTTTTCCAGATGTTTGGGTTTCTAATATTGGGTTAATTCCTGAGATACAGTATGATTAAAGTATTTGATATTAGTATTGCTTCATTCTTTGGTGTTTGCTATGAGCGCTCTTTTCAGCATATGCAGTGCGCCAGGTATCACCTTGCAGACTATACAAGGTGTATCAGTAATCTAGATAAGATGGTCTCTTTTGCTCACTTGTAGGTCACATACCTTTTATGAAGTTTATGTACTTATGAAAAAGTAGCAGATATTCATTACTGCCTTATCAAAATCATTTAATCTCATTATGATATTTAGATCTCAGAATGACTTTAAATTACCCACTATATTTTTATGTAATTTTTTACTAGCATCCACTGCACGCATATACCACCCTTAATATAGCTGTTTCCCCACTTTATTTTGCATTATTACTGCAAACATAGAAAATATCTCACATTTTCATAACTTTTTGCAAACATTGATTAATAATTCCAGCTCTATACATTCCATGCTGACCATTATATTGTGCAAATTGTGTCAGCTAGTATATGTCATTTGCTGCTTTAGTTTTAGGTATGCATCTGTACCAGGACTTCAGAAATTGCAGTTTGAAAACACTGATGAAAATATTCATTTTTGGTAATAAATGGAAATCTCCTGTGAAGATGAGCACACCCTCACAGGATACACGGGAACTCTGCTGTCATGACGGCCATACTCTTGAAGATGAAATCAGTGAAATAGCTACACACAACAATTACATTGTCTTACGTAGCAACAGACGCAAAGTTATACACTTTCACAATTTGGAAGCAGAAACAAGACCAATGTGGAATGAGACTCAAAGAGTTCCAATGGTATTCGAAGCAACAGGATTAATAAAGAGGAATTTTCAAGTGCACTTCATGGTTTTGTCCTTTTTTTCTTGAACAACTATATCTGGTATTCTTGCATCTATTTTTTTTTAATTGTAGCACTTGGTTCTAACGAGATCCAGCCTTTATCATTGAAATAATGTTTTGCAGTTCACGTTTACAGTGCTTCTCAGTTACTTCTTTGTTGCATTGTTTGCAGACAGTAGTCTTGTAACATTGCTGGCCCTTTCAATATGGAGACTTTTAGCCACAAGTATATTATGCTCAGTGAGAACATGTGTGAGTGTTTCCATTTCTGCTTTTCTGCTCCTACATTTTCTATAGACTTTGCAAACCGATGTATAAGTAGCCTACTATCTTGGTCTGACATAATTTTTTATTTTATTATTTTTTTATTTTGACGGGGTCGTCCGTCCCGACTAGGACAGCAGAGTTCCAGAAGAGAGGAGAGAGATGCCAAATGCATGAGATGCATGAATGTGGGAGGAAACTGTGTACCGTGAATTACGGAAAAAGAACACAGGGAACACATGCAACACACATAAGGCACCCCCAGCCCGAAGGAATCGAACCGGAGAACCTCTTGCTGTGAGGCGACAACATTAACCGCTGCACCACTGTGCCGCCCTTGTAACCTTTCATCTCACTAATCATTCCTGCCTCACATCTTGGTTAACATGTAGTTGTTCTAGGAGTTTTCTCTACTTGTCAGTATATTTGTGAGCTTTCCAGTTTGTTTTTTTTTTCTTTCCTTCTGATCCTATTCTTTGTATTATCTTTATTTTGTTTTCTGTCACATTCAATTGATGTCTGATTCTTCTTGGATTGATTTCTATTCCCATTTGGTTTTCCCATTTCGGTGCAAAGTGTTTCTACTAAAATAAGCAAAATTGCCATCTTGTATGTCTTCTCTTCATGCTGTAGAAGTTTCTCTATGCTTAGATCTGATGAAGTCAGCAAATATGTATGCAGTCCCATAATTGCAGACCTATGGATTTGGTCATTTAATGAGATGAACAGAAAATATTTAGATCATCAGAAATAGACGTACATTAGTTTCAGTGTCTTTTACTTTAAGACTGAAATGCTTACCAAAGCCTAACAGACTGATATTTATTTATTTAACATTTGTTTACTAGGAAAGTCCATCTTGGAACAAACCAATTTCAGCAGAGGCCCAGGGAGAAATGCACCAGATGCATTTCTTTGTAATGTGGGAGGAAACTGGGAGCACCCAGAGAAAACACACAAGAATGCAGACTCAGCACAGAAGGCACCCCAGCCGAGAATTGAAGCAGAGAACCTCTGGCTGCGAGACAACAATGTAAACTACTGCACCATCCAACAACAATCACACACCAACACCACACCAAATCCAAACACTTCCATCAAGGAGTTAAAACATGTCAAACAGTTGCAAAGTCAGTACACCTATCCTGTCCTCTAAGGAAACCATAATATTATCAGTGACTCCAACATAAGGCAAAATGACTCTACACTGACAAAGCTGGATAAAAGCATTAATCGGTCAGAATTATGTATTTGTTTATTTATTTTTATGCTAGTACTAGATTTCAATATGCAAAATCATGTCAGTTTGTAAATTCCACATTGCAGCTTTAGTTTTAGATATTCAACCATACCAGTGATCTCCCTTTCAGGTACTAGGATCTTGGATGTCTCCAGGGCCTTCAAGACACAATCACCAAATAAATATAACTATGCCATGGTGGTTGTTAATGTGGAAGTGAATTGTTTAAAACACAGAACACTGAAGGATATGCAAGAAAAATGTCTGAACTTTCCTTGCATGCCCATAATGCAGGCAACATTATTGCACTGAGCAGAATCCTTCCTTCTCCAAGAATGATCCCAAGGCGCAAAGACAAGATAATTGGCTTCAATGATTGGATGAAAACTTCATTCCATTCTAGGAGTATCCACTATGCATCAGCATGAACTAGAGGCAAGGCAGCCCTACATGCTTTGCAAATAATGGATTATAACTCTTCATTAAGGATTTTCACTTACTGGCTAAAGCCTTTGCTGCCCCCACAATGACTTTGTTAAACAGAGTTCAGTTAATAAACACTCCAGCATAGGTAACTGAACCAAATTCAAAGTGCCCTTGCTCAATGCCAGAAATCCTCAACAGTAGTCATAATCAGAGCTCTGTTAATAAACACTCCAGCATAGCTAACTGAATCAAATTCAAAGTGCCCCTGCTCAATGCCAGAAGTCTCAACAATAGTCAGTCCAACCTTGAGGGATTCTTGTTCTTAGAACGTATACATATATACATAATCACCAAACCTTGGTTTGAATATCCATAAAATGACCCCCATACTTTTTTTTTCTGCCTACCATGTTTTCAGACCAGATGGAAACTGTGGTGATGTATTCATATTTGTTAGAGATGGTATAATCTCTAGACAAATCCCTAGAGACCCACAAATCTGGACTTATTGAATACCTAGTCACAATTATCAAGGCTAACTAAAAGTTTATAGCATGTTATATGACATCTTATATGCCCCCTCAACTCCACATAAAGCTCCTAAATGTACTGGATGAACTCAAAATAAAAAATAACTCCTTTATGGGGGACTTTAACTGATCATCAACAAACTGGAATACCTATATCTCAAATGTGGGATAGACTGAAGAGTGCTTGGATCTAGTAAACAAAACCTTCATAGATCAGATTATTTCTATCCCCAGTAAAGTAAATAATCTGGATTTGGCACTTATGAATACAGCTTCCTCATGTACAAATCCTTTGATTTCTTTCTCTTTGGTTAAGTCACATCATAAGCCAGTAACCTCCACTCTCAAAATGTCTAAACCCACCAAAGTCAGTATATCATAATTCTAGGATTTCAAATATACAGATCTCAATAAATTATGTGAGGAAGTTTCCAAATTTACTTGCAGTGATAGTCCATAGACATAGCCTCAGAAAATAGGATCATAAAGGAGTTGCATGACCACATAAATAAGTGTATTGGACAGACAGTTCCCTCTAGACATAAATATAACCAGATATTCAAGAGCAAGCCACCCTTGTGGTCCGCCTTCATGAACAGAATTTACACTGAGAGAAAAAAACTCAATAAAATGAATCATATGGCCAATGACCTTCAGGTCAAGAAGAATGTTAGATATCTGATAAGGAAATTAAGGAAAAGTATACCATCAAGTCTACTAAACTAACCTGTCTCAGTCCCCAAAGTGGTGTCTATATTATGTCACTGACATGGTATTCTGGTGAACACATATTCAGCAACCCATAATCAGTGAAAACCACTTCAGCGATTCACTGAATTCACTAAGGGCAATTTAAATGATGGCCACAGGTCAACGGACAACTACAGGACTTTGCCCTTTTTTCCACTGCAGTGCAATCTCAGAGTTGGTATATATAGTTAAGGGGAGTGTGGGGTGTGAAGCCCCCCACTTGGGTGGGTTAGAGTCACATAAATGCTGGTCTTTTGTGCTACATGCAACTATTTAGTTGCCCTTAGTAAATTCAGTGAATTGCTGATATAATTTTGCTGATTACGGGGTCACTGAATAGGTGTTCGCTGGAATACCATTTCAGTGAACTAATGTTACCAAGCAGTGGTGATGCCTCTCATATCTCTCAACCTTTTAGTGCAAGAAATCTGGACAATGGTTGACAAAATAGGGGGACAAAGCCCCAAAATAGAGACATATTTTAAATATTGCTCTTATAAACTTGTTACTAGAGTAACAGGAATTGTGTTAACATACATTTTCTGAAGGATTTGAAATCTGAAACTCAAATATGTCATTATTTAATGACTTCTATCATTAGATCATCCCAGTGATTTGCAAGAAAAGCACTTTTATGAGGAATAGACCAAAAATATGAGGCAAAGTCTGGACAGTCTGCAAAAATATGTGCAGTTGAGAGGTATGAATTGCCTCATTAAAAGGATGACTTTGCCATTGACAGTGGAAATAGCAGTCTAGTAAGCTTCATTCCAGACGAGATGGAATGTGTTATATTAGAGGTGATACATTTTAACATTAAGAATCTCATTAATCTATACCCACAGCAAGTTTGTTTTGTGAAGGTCTGATCCTTTCTGTTTAACCTGGTTAACTCTTTGAAAGCATAACAAGCTGTGGATAGTGTCCCCTCTGTCAACATAGAATACTTTGATATTCACAAGGTATTTGACACTATCCCCATTGCTAACAGAGTTAATAAACTACACACATTAAAATCTGACCCCTATGTAGTAAGAGGGATAGCCAACTGGTTAAAAGACAGAACTCACAGAGTGTGAGTGCTGACTCCTTGTCAGAGATTAAGAAACTGACCTGCAGTGCCCTCAGGACTCAGTGTTAGGACCTATTTTATTCACTGATTGCTTCTCTGAATACCAGAGCAAAATCCAGAACCTCTGGTTATCTAGGTTTGTAGTCGACTGTAAGCTGGGAGTTGTTGTCTACCCCTGATGTCGATTTTCCACCGTGATCTTACTTTTGTACATGGCTGGTATACTGCAAACTGGCTCAAATTAAGTGCTAAATAGTGAAACATTGTCACTTTTTGTAGACAACCCCTCCAGCAAACTTTCAGAAAAAACTCTACCTTCACTTCAGAAAAGGAGTTTAGTAAGAGACCTAGGGGGTTTGGGTAGATAAGTGCCTCTCCTTTGACCATCATGTTACTACAGTGGTTAAGAAATCTTTCTGCAACACAAAACTAATTGCCAAAGGTGTGACGTAAGATCAATAGAGGTCATTGCCCCCTTATACTTAGCACTAATCAAGCCAGTGATAGAATACAATGTCCTCTTTCAGCTGTACCTCAAGAGAGGCATTAAACAATTAGAAAAACAGTAGTAGATCCTAAGAAAATAGAGAGAAAATATCTGGCTTAAGTACCTTCAGCTAGGAAGAGAGATACTTAAGTCACTGGCCCTTTACTCAATCACTATTAGTGACCTAATGGTCCTAGATCTCTTGCACCTTTGCAAGTCAATGAGTTCAACTAGTACTGGAACCAGGGGCCTACATATGAATCAGTAAGTAAACAAAATGAGGTAGAGACAGATTCATTACTTAGCACCTCCCTAATCTCTGGAATAATCTTCCCCTGCAAACCAAGTGATGTGATATGTTATCTTCCTTCAAGCAGGATCTGGATGATTTGATAGACATTCATAAATTCAACCCAAGCTTGACTGGCTTAGCACTCCTTGATAGGGGAGGTTGAGCCTTGAGTCAGATTTGGCAAAACATTATGGTCACGAGACTCAGCTGCCTTGATTATGTCTATGAATCTTATCCCTATAAAATGATACATATTTTTAAACAATATTAGCCAACATTGCCAATACAAAGTCTTAGTGATTGGGACCTGTCTGGTAAAGGGAGGCCAGTCTAGGGCTTGGAATAAGCGACCTCATTTGTCCTTTTGAATGTGTATAAAGTTATTTTCATGTTTTTAGCTTCTGGTATTTAGGCCCTGAATTTGAGCAGGTTTCTGCTTGTTTGTACCAAACTGAAATGAGGTGGGCTACTAGCCACAAATCTGAGCTGAGCTGAGATACCAGATGACTAGAGGCTTCTGAGCTTCCAGCAAACCATATGTTGCTTGTTTTTCTGCTTATTTATACAATTAACAGCACCTTTTTGTTCCCTGTTGCCTACTGTTGTATTGCAATTGTCTGCGTTACTGTGCTTGTTAAATCAAATTTTATTGTTGTTTTCACTGTTTATAAAGATTTTTTGTTAGTTTCACTGGTCTGTTCTGTTTGTTCTGATTTTCATGCCAAGCAGTGTTTAAATAACTGATCTGCTAACTGTTTAAAACATTCTTTAGAGCCTTCTTGCTGATTTTCTGTTGTTTTAAACATTTTTGGTTTTTCACTGCTATTTTGTGCTGTTTTAAACATTCTCTAGTGTTTCCCACTAAAACTAGGGTAGCTAGTAGCTGTAACATAGTCCAGATATAGGCTTGCTGCTTTTGGAACTATTTATAGAGGTTTGTTTGTTCTGAGCACATTTTCTAGGCCATCTTAGACTGAAAGGAGGCTATATGCACTTTTGTGAGGGAATTGTGCTGAATGGGACCTGTCTGGCAAAAGGAGGATGGTCTAGGGCTTGGAATAAGCATCCTCATTGGTCCTTTTTAATCTTTTTAAAGATTTTCAAGTTTTTAGCTTCTGGTATTTAGGCCCTGCATTTGAGCAGGTTTCTGCTTGTTTGCATGTCTCACAGCACCATGAATTGCTGTGCAGCTGTGCGCCAAAGTTGGGCAGTTAAATTCAACACATTTTCCCTAAAACCCAGGCAGAAATATCTATCCACTGACCTTCTCCACTCCATGATTGATTCTGAATAGCCACCTCTAGTGACAACAGTCTTCAACTTAGCATAATTGACAGTTGGACTATCCTTGTTTCTCTTGCCAACCTTGTTGACTTAGGTCTCTTGAGGCAGTGTAGTATTTGCCTCATGTACACAGACAACCCTCTACTAATAACACACTCTAGTACAGAGTGAAAGAGATGTATTTACACCATGAATCTAGAATCCATGCTCTCCCTCCCTCAAAACAGTAGCATGGAGAAGGTTGTCAACTCACCCACCACTACATATACTGATAGTACCACTACTCATACACATAACACTACTCATGCATAATACGCATTAAACATGTAAATCCACATATTCGGAGGTTCTCTCAAAAAACCTACCGAAACACAAGAGACTTCCAAAATACTCATGACACATAGCAGCACCAGTGTCTCACCCATCAAGCCAGTAAGGTGTAACACTCAAAAAACATAATTTCTTGTCATTGGAAAATCAGTAGTGAGACACAAGGATGTCCCACTCACCAGATTGGAGAAGGAGAAAGTCACAGTCAGCTGCCTGTCTTGTGCCAGGATTCGTCAGCTCATGCATGCTCTCAGGTCTCTCAGCAGCAAGTACCGTTATGACTCTGTCATAGTTCATGTTGGTGTGAATGACCTGAGATGTACTTCACTAGACTATATGAAGAGAGATATGGCTGAGGTCTCTCAGTATGTGTCCCAAGCAGGTATATCCCTAGCCTTGAGCAGCATACTGCCCTCACCTAGAATGATGCCACAGTATAAACAAAAAATGATTGATTTCAGTAATTGGCTCAGTTTTTGGTGTCATCAAAGGGGATCCAGTTTCTGTTAGCCTGGGAAGTGAAGCCATGGTCGACAAACCTTGTTGCTATACCAGAGATTATTTGCACTTGTCACCTCTAGGCCTTCAGCTGCTGGCAAAAGTCTTGCCTCCCCCATAATGCCCTTTTAGGCAAGGTCTCGAAAACAATATTACAGATGTGAAATTAACCAGTCACAACAAAATAAGGGTCATGTTGCTACATGCTAGGAGCTTTAACCAAAAACTACACTCCCTGGAAGTACTTCTGTCACTAGAAGATGTAGATGTCATTGCAGTCACAGAAAACTGATTCAAGACCTCAGAGAGTACCCTGGCTTTGCAAGGCTAATGACTTCCACACCTTTATACCACAAAATAAATGTGTGAAATCCAAAGGGGGCTGTGTTTCAACCTATATTAGAGATAAATTCACCTCTTGTCTGTTTAGACTAGACAACTCCATGGAGTTACTCCAGGTTCAGGTTACAGTAGGTAAGACCCCATTCAGGTCATAGCCAGTTATAGATCCCCCTTTGTGGGTCATGACACCCATGAAGCTTACTTGACCAAACTGGAGACAATCCAAATTTTATTGAACACACTGGTTAAGGGGGTTTCTATTATCCCACCATCTACTGGGAAACCTAAATTAGCCCTAACTCACTAGGGCAAAAGTTTCTTGACTTTGTTAATTCAAATGCCCTGAAACTAATTTTCCATACTGTGACAAAGGGAACAAACATTCTGGATCTGGTCCTCACCAACATGTTAAACAGATGCACTGCTGGAACTGTCGGAACCTCACTATTTAAAACTGACCACAAATCAGTAACCTTTGAGCTGGCACTAACACTAGAAATCACAAAGGGTGAAATTAGACTACAAAACTTCACCAAGGCAAACTATACCCTCCTAGGTGAAGGCATAAATGCATTCCAAGCACCACTCCAAGCTGGAAGTGGTAACTACACTGAAGATTGCACTGAATCCCTTGTACAATCTCATGCATAAGTGTATAAACTCTCAGCCGTACCAGAAAGAATCAAAGAAGGAGCCCCAAGTAAAAATAAGCTGCAATGGTGGACATCCAGCATCAACAAACTTTACAATAAATGCAAAATGTTGCTGTCCAAGAAAACAAAAACAAGGCCCTAGCAATGGAAACACACCCTCCTCAGCCTCAACAGGCAAATAAGACAACTTGTCAAATCCTCCAAAGGCTCCTTTGAGAGAATCATAGCAAGTACAGCCAAGGATGACCATAAGGCCTTTTACAGCTATGTACATAACCTAAAGGGTAGGACCAATGCATGTACAGAGCTAGTAGCCAACAGTATCACACTCTCTGACCCCACAGAGATAGTAAACCTGCTAGAGGATAAGTTTGGTGAAACCTTCACTTCCTCATGCACTATTAACTTACAACAAACTTTCCCTCAAACTCTCCTCCACCGTACATATCTGAAGAGCAGGTCCTCAAAGCCTTGTCCAAGGCAAAAACACAGTCTTTATGGGATGAGATGACATCCCAGGCTGTCTTCTAAACAGGCTAAAGCATAAATTAGCATCACCACTAAGTGCCCTTTTCAATCACAGCCTAACCACAGGTTTGTCCCTGCAGAATGGAGAACAGCAACAGTTATTCCCCAACAAAAAAGTGGTCTAGCAACAGCCCCAGGGAATTACAAACCCACAAGCCTGACCAGCGTCATCTGTAAGGCCATGGAATGTATCATTATGGACTTCATAAATAAACACATAGGTGACCTCCAAACCCTGAATCCTACCCAATTTGGCTTTGTGAAGGGTAGATCCTGCCTGTTAAATCTGGTAGATTTCTTTGAAAAGATGACCAAGGCCACTGACAAGGGCAGATCTGTGCACACAGTATATCTTGACCTGGCAAAAGCATTTGACACAATCCCAGATTCAGGCATTACTGATAAACTTATCAAACTGAATGTAAACCCCTTCATTGTAAGATGGGTTGCCAACTGGCTCACAAACCAGACACACACTATGAAAGTGGATGACTCCATATCAACCAGCAGACCTGTTACCAGTGGGTAGCCACAGGAGTCAGTGTAGGTCCCCCTACTGTTTGGTATATACTTCTCAGAAGTTCAGATCAAAGCTAAGGGGCTGTGGCTGACCAAATCTGCAGACAACTGCAAACTAGATGCAATCATTGAATCCTTAAATGATGTCAGTATACTCCAGGAGGATCTCACACAGACCAACGAATGGTGTATTGAATGCAAAGAAATGCATCATCATTTCCTTCTGCACATACAATATCCTCTCACACTATCAAATCAACAACAGTACCCTAAGTACCCATGAAGTGGCAAGGGACCTGGGATTACAAGTTGACTGCGACCTTAACTTCAACCACCATGTGTCTACTGTAGTAAGGAAAGCTTTCTACGTAGCACACTTGATTAGTAAAGGCATTGCATGTAGAACAAAATAAGTTATAACTCCCCTATACCAGGCACTTATCCTGCCCATAATTGAGTATAATGCCCCATTTGGCATGTACCATATTAAGCACCTGCACCAATTAGAACTCAGAAGTTTCTACCAATGAAGATAAAGGGGCTCCAGCATGTGCCTTACACAGACTGACTAAAGTCCATGCCACTATACTCCATATCATATATACTTCTTAGGGGAGACTTATGCCTGGCCAACAGAGCAATCCAAGACCCAATCCTAATGAACTTGTGGCATATCCATAAATCAAATGGGTCTAGGGCTACCCATTCCAGGTACCTAAATATGGCCTGCAACTTAAATAACTGGAGGGACAGATGTATCTCCCAGCGAATGCCATGTCTTTGAAACAGGCTACCAGTTCATGTGAAATAGAGCACCTCTATGACACTGTTCATGAGGAACCTGGACAAGTCGTTGAGGCAGTGTGAATTCTTACTGGGTATAGAGTCCACAACCCTCCTGGGCATGGGCAATCATCACTAAATGCAATCTTGGGTATTGACTAGCATTTATGTGGTATTACTTTGGGATGAAACTGCTAGGCTTAAAATGATCTCCTGCTCAATAGCCTAGTAATCTCCTGTGATCCTATGATCTTATAATAAAACACTCCATTTCGAATGGTGAGGAGATGTCGCACAAATTGCAAATGTCTTCAGTGTTCCTTCAACCTGAATCTATACCAAATGTGAAAGAAATTTGGCAAGGCATTCAGAAAAGACAGCTGTTTTGTTGTTGTGAAAATGTAAGAGATTTAGTTTTGTTAGAGACAGACCTAGAAGCTGAGATGCCAACATAATTTTTTTTTTCTGAAGCTCCATAATTAAAGAAGCCCTACATTTCTTAGTTTATTAGTTTACTGTGTGTTTAGACTTTATATTAACCACCAAATGAAGAATATTTTATTATGATGGTTTCTTTTGCACCTGGTAGCTCAAGTAAGTTCTTAAAAGTTATATTTCATCCATGACTTGTCACAGTATCTGATGGACATGTGGCTGAAAACCCAGCAGGCTAGAATATGTTCAAAAAAACACAGCTGGCTTATGGAACTCCTAACCAAATATTTTTTAGAAAATTTTGAATTTTAATCAGTGGGGAAAGCTGACCAGATGAATACTGGGTCTTGGCTCCAAAGAGTCTATATAGGAATCAACAAAAAAGACTGAGGAGGTACACCTCCCGGATCTTTATGCTGTCACTAAAGGCACTCAGGTGGTGATTCCAACTGTATGAAATACGTTTGAAAATCTCGAAAGAAAGAAACAATTAATTTGCACCAGATCCTTCATTGCGATTGTCTGGAATTCATTAATTAATATGGATATTCCTGATCTCTTTTGTGCAGATATTGGTTTGGCACAATAACTTCATAGTAGTACATAATATGGTCTGTATATGCATAATTCAGGTCGCAGCCAATGTGTTTGATATATTTGACTAATATAATATGCCATCAGATTATATGGCAGCTCTTGGACCAGCAAAAGGATGAATTCTGCCCATTTAATACTAAAACAGCAAAGGGATAAGCAGGGCCTAAATAGTTTGACAGTTCATTGATTAGATGACCTATTGATCTGCTATCTGTTTAGCAGTGAATAGACATTATCTGTTGCTTAGGCAAGTGAGTTTTGAAGTCTCTTAACCATCTCTAATGAATAAAATAGTTAAATAATCAGGGAATTAATAATCACCACGGCTGTTAATTGGTTTGGCACCACTGATTTGATTGTACTGGTACTGAATAACTTTGTGACTAGACTGGAAACACTGTGTAATATATTTTTGTCTGTCTTTGTTTATATCTCACAGCTTAATGTTTATTTTCTTCTTAATACCAGAATGTGTGGCTGTTATTGTTGATTGCTGTTTTGACATTATTGTGCTTAGTTGTACTTCAAGTTATCTTTAGTGTCATTAGTGCAGAAAAATAAGTTTTGCTATGTTTCTTCTAGCAAAACTAGTAAGGTTTAAAATCCTGTTAATAATTCTGAGCAAAGAGAACCTATTGCAGTGTCAAAACAAAAGAGGATCATCTTTTCAGGAAAAAACAGGAGGCATTGCCATAAAAAGGGATTGATTTTGTTCCACAATGGTGGCAGTTAATTCAGTTTGTTACAATACGTGGCAGAAAAATCATATGGCCTTACACAGTTGCTGGACAAGAAATGTGCACCATTCCTTCAAAACTGGGCATTGATAAATAGTTCTTATCAGACCTCATCAAAGCCTAATAATGTTAAGGTGTGTCAATAAACTGTGACTGCAGATAATAGACTTGATAAAAGAAACAGCAGACATGAGAGGTTTGCAAAGACTCCAATGAGGCAGTTTTATTTCAAAATGTTATGACTTTCCACATGTGAGCAAAGACTGCTTACTGCAGTTCTATTAGTAATTAGTAAATCCTGGTTTATTTTGGGGGGTTTATTTCTATTCCACATGGCATGCACAGGCATTGTACAGAAGTTCAAAATAAATCTTAAAATGCAGACATAGCAGACATTTAGGATGGGCAGGGTAGAAAGGGCTGCTGCCCCAGGTTCCATGTTAATTGGCAGCAACAGCAGAAAAATCAACATTTTTCTAACTTTTACTCAAACATTTTTTAGCTCTTCCATCCTCTTTAGATGATTGTGAAAATGGATATCCCTGTCCTCACATTGCCCTAGGTCATAATCTAGCAATGCTCCCTCTGTCTCTCTCACTCCAGCACATAATAAGAGACAGTAAGACAATGTAGAGCCAGAACATGTAGGGAGTAAAGGGGCAGCTGTCCAGGGTGCAAGCTGTCGGGGGCAAAGATTGACAGGTTCACTGGTGCTGGAGTACAGTTCTGGCTTCAGTTACAAATTGATTGTTGCAATAGTAGCAATAAGTTGAATATAGTTCCAGAACAGGACAAGAGTTTCTTTTTTTTTTTGTCTTCAACTTTGAGAACATTTTTTTTTCTTTAACTTTTTTTGCTGAGGGGGTACCAGTTTGGGTATCTGCACAAGGGAGCGTTTCTCCCCGGGTGTCCGCTGAAAATAGGCTCTGTCTTAGTCGGACTTTTCCAGTCAAAAAATGTTAAATAAATAAATACATACATATATACATACATACATACATACATACATACATACTTAAATAAATAAATAAATTAAATAACCGACAGTTCTGAGAAAAAGAGAAAGAGAGTTGCTAGGCAATGGTATGCAATGGATAAGCTCTCCATCATATATTACTTCTTGATTGCTATAAAATGCAAAGAAAAATCTCACAAGTCCAATGTGAGCCTGTCAAATCCCAACATCTTGCATCTTAATATAGGGCTTTGTCACTGCATAGTTCTATGTTGCTAACAATGTGTATCTCAGCTTTTTTTTTTTAATTCAAATGTAAAGTGTTAAATCTAGATCTGCCCCAATTCATTGTACTTTGTCACAGCTCTGCTCCAACAGCAATATGTCTCTGCTCCAACAACAATATGTCTCTAGCTATCTGTTTTATTTTTTAAACAGTATATGATGATAGTCCATTCGTATAAAAGAAAATGCAAAATGTCACAGGTCAAGTTGAAAACCCCAGTCAGGTATCTCAGAGCAGGGCTTTTCAATTCACAGTCCCACTTTGTTACTAACAATATGCTTCCCGTTTTGTTTTTGTTTTAATCCAATAGAACACTCTAACTATTGTTTTTTACAGGCATTTTAAAACATTGTGTCTTGCTTTACATGAGGTGTCTATTCTAACAGATCTATGATAGCAGCAATTTGTCTAGGAAAAATGTCACCCAACCTCATGTCAGAACTCCAGTCAGAAAAGTACAGTATCTCTAAATAGCACTTATTACCACAGAAAATAATTATATTAACATGGGGTGCTCATTATTATAGAATGCAGACCATGGAATGTTGCATTTCCAGTCCAGAATGTACCTCATTACCAAATGGTGGTTTCTAGAATTATTTAAAAATATTGCCTTGTTACATCACCATTGCTAAAAGTGTAACACAAAATGTCACAGCATCAGTGAGCCTCCTACCCCCATGTCACAGCTCCAGCCAGAGAAGTACAATTCAGGTATTCACAAATATGTTTATTATCACATAACCAGTCTTATGCAAGGGAAGATGGAAGGGGCTTGAAGCAAGGGTAAGGAGACACAAAATGGGTATGTCATAAATAATTCCTCCTTTAATGCCTACACCTTGAAGATGGAATATAAATAGCACTCTCTGAATACCCATAAAGCCAGTACATGCAGTATGTCATGTGACTTCTATATTCAGACAATTCTCTATCACTGCAATAGTGTATTCAGATGCATCCATTTGTTTATCCTGTGTTTCTTTATTTCATTGCCTTTTAAAAGTTAATGGTAGTACACAAAATAATCCACAATGAGATCACATGCCTTATATTATTAAACATTTCTTATGAGATCACATGCCTTATATTATTAAACATTTCTTATGAGATCACATGCCTTATATAATTAAACATTTCTTATGAGATCACATGCCTTATATTATTAAACATTTCTTATGAGATCACATGCCTTATATTATTAAACATTTCTTATCTATTAGCTTAACTGTTGATTTAATTTGTCTTATGTTTTTTCTCTCTAATGCTCTGTGTGCTATCTGCTTTGCCAATAAAGTAATTGTTAGTGTATTTTCTTTGAACTACACTTGTCTCTCCTTCCTTACAATGGTGTAATATATAACTGTTGCTTTGCTTTGAATATGGCAGGATAGAACATCTGATCTAACAAATAGACAAACAGACACTAATAAATAACTGTTAAGCAGTTTTTTGTTTGCTTGTTTGTTTGTTTGCTTTTTATTGGATATGCATTTACAGTGCTTTTATTTGATACAGGTATCTTTCTCATTATTGGATAATGTCATGTGTGGAATGAGAGGGAAGAGAGAGGAATGGTGAGGATGCAAGGAGTAGAGGTGGTGAAGGTGGATGAGTTTAAATACTTGGGATCAATAGCTCAGAGTAATGGTGCGTGTGGAAGAGAGGTGAAGAAGAGAGTACAGGCAGGATGGAGTGGGTGAAGAAGAGAGTCAGGAGTGATTTGTGACACTACCAGTACCAGTAAGAGTGAAAGGGAAGGTCTCCAAGAGGGTAGTGAGACCAGCTATGTTATATGGGTTAGAGACAGTGGCTTTGACAAAAAGGCAGGAGTTAGAGCTGGATGTGGCAGAGTTAAAGATGTTAAGATTTGCACTGGGTGTGACAAGGGTGGCTAGGATTAGGAATAAGTATATTAGAGGATCAGCCCAGGTTGGTAGGTTTGGAGACAAAGCCAGAGGGGCAAGATTATGTTGGTTTGAACATGTGCTGAGGAGGGATGCTGAGTATATTGGGAAATAGATGCTAAGGATGAAGCTACCAGGTAACAGGAAAAGAGGAAGGCCTAAGATAAGGTTTATGGATGTGGTGAGAGAGGACATGCAGGTGGTTGGTGTGACAGAGCAAGATGAAGAGGACAGGAAGAAATGGAAACAGATGATCCACTGTGGCGACCCCTAATGGGAAAAGCCAAAAGAAGATGATGATTGGATAATTTCTCATTGATGATACATATATTTTGAGCTTGTTTTGAAATTGTGATTCTCTGCTTGTTGTTCCTTTATTCAGTGTATCATTGTGTTGCAGAAATGCACTGGGGATCATGAAAACATAGTCTGTCTCAAAGTGCAGGTTAAGTTGTGCAGTTTATTTACTCATGTTACTGAGTAGTACTGGTAGCCTGTGCTATAACAATCTTATCAGTCTGATGGGTTAGAACTGTGGTAGAGTTTGTAATGTGTTGGACAAGACCTCACTAACTGAAACATGTAGTAATGTGTAGGAGTAGAATTGTTAAACGATATACTTCCTAATTGATATAAATATATCAACTACACCAAAAACTACTTTAACAAGCGATCAGATCACCGGAATTTTACTCTGGGAAAGGAGGCAGTTGTCCAACATCACCAAACAAACACACCAAAGCATTTCAAACCCTCCCAGGTAGGGGGCTTCACCCCCAAAACTTCTCCCAACTAAATATACCAACTCCAAGATTGCACTATACTGGGGAAAGGGCAAATTTCTCCATGTTGGCCAACAGCTTCCTTTCCCAGAGTAAAATTCTGGTGACCTGACAGTTTGTTAAAGTAAGTTTTCAGTGCAGTTGTCTTGTGAATTTATATATATATATATATATATATATATATATATATATATATATATATATATATATATATTTTAATGTTTATATATATATATATATATATATATTTTATGTTTATATATATATATATATATATATATATATATATATATATATATATATATATATACATACATTATCTATGTATTTATATGCTACTACTCATGTCTATGGTCCCCACACTTCTACAAGTGCATTATACAATGCTCCTGGTCCAGGCTTTCTACAAGTCCTTACACATGGATGTAAATTGCTTGTTACTTAGTGCCAACTTACTACTATATACAGAAAAGGGGTCTATACTGAAACATCAAATGATAAAAACAGCGAACGATGTTTCATCAGCACATTTTCAGTGAAAGCTGAAAATGTTGAAACCACAGAACAGCGATTTCTTTCCTAGAGAAAGTAATCACTGTTCCAACTCCCCAAAAAAAAAACATTAAACACTTCCAAACACATACACATATACCCTAACCCTAATTATTCCCCCCCAAAAACCAGTAAACAACTAAATACACATATGCACATAACCCAACCATACGTTTAACGAAAAAAAAAAGCAGTAAACATTTTAAACTATATGCACTTACCTTAACCCGCATCCTAACCCTAAGGTCAGTAACTCTCGCACATTTACATAAACAGTTCCAAACACATACACACTTACCTTAACCCTAATTCTACCCACACAAAACAAAAGTAAACAGCTGAAAACACATACACATGTAACTCAACCATACATCTAACACAAAATAAAAAACAGTAAACACTTTCAAACATATGCACTTACCTTAACCTGCACCCTAACCCAAAGGTCAGTAACTGTTGTACAATCACGCTCGGGAGCTATACTGGACAAGGGACGACACTACACTTCAGTACATGGCAAAACAACAAAGTGGTCAAGCAACTTCTTTCCCAGGGAAAGAATTCACTGAACAGCCGCTTCGCTGTTTTGCCTGTTCACTCTACATGTGTTGACGAAAATCTCTCTAAGGAAGACAGCATGTTTATTTTGTATCACAGAACATGGCTTTTTTCATTTGTTTTTATGTTTTGTTTTTGTATCCCCCATTTTGCAGTGCCAAACTTGATGGCTTCTCTGCATACACCCAAATGGCCTATCTGTTCTGTAGTTGTGGGAGCCGGAATTTCCTGGGGAAGGTAAGAGCTCTACAGTGCATTATTTTCCTGCCTGATAATCCTCCCTGAGCTCATCTGCTCATGGCAAAAGTTGCATGGTACACAACAGGCCAGCTTGCCTGCCTTGTGGGGCAGTCAGTTGCCCCCCCTGTAGTGCACTCACCTGCCCATCATTGGGTCATATGAAGCTGTCTCATACAGGGAAGTGTGCCCCCTCTCACTGAATTTCTCTCAGCTCACACTGTTTCTTGCACATGGCAGAATGGATTTGTTAGTGTCGAGGCACATAAAATAGACACCTAGTGTTACCTTTAGATGTCACCTCTGTGGCAAGCCAGATCTTCTTCTCCCTATCCATAGATGGGTGATCTGACAATGGCCATTCACTTCCATCCTCTTCTGCTAGTGCCTACAGGCATCAGAGCCATTATACAATTCATGTTGTAGTTGAGGCTTTATTTCTTCATGCCACGGAGGAGTACATCCCACAGATATGCTGTTTGTATTGCAGGAAAGTCTCACTACAATGGCATCTCTGCCATCACTATGTGTGCCCTAAAACAACAGTAAAACAATATATCAAATATATCTATATACATATATCCATATCTATACCTTTATTTACGGTATCTATATAGTTATATTCCTATATTTATTTATGTATATATGTGTGTGTGCGTGTGTGTGTGTGTGTGTGTGTGTGTGTGTGTGTGTGTGTGTGTGTGTGTGTGTGTATGTTTAGGTATACTGAAATACAACAAAACACTCAAATTTTGACATAGTGAATGCTGACATGGAAACAGACATTTCCAAAACTAACATACTAACTCTGTGTTTGCACAATCCCCTGGGAAGGAACATATTCCCCAAACCTGTAGACTGTCAGTCTCACACACTGGTTCACCTGTCCACCATCTGTTTTATTCATCAAATTGTGTTGATGAAACAGATGTCAATCAAAGCAAAACTTGACCAAATCAGGTGTAACTATGCACACACACACACACACACACACACACACACACACACACACACACACACACACACACACACACACACACACACACACACACTAGCAGTTTAGGCCATAGCTCTCAACCTCTTAGGGTAAGAAATCTGGACAAAGCCATAAGTAATGGTGGCGGGGGGGCCCAAAATTGGGCAATTTTGAAATATTGCTCTGCAAACTAAAAAAGTTGATAGAATAACAGGTTTAGCGTTAGCATGAATTTTCTGAAGCGTATTAAGACTGAATTTCAAATGTCTGTCATTATTTTCTGACTTCATTCCTCAAAGATTTGGCAATGATTTGCCAGTAAACGGCAATTTTATGAGTAACAGGTCAAAAATACGAGGCAAAATTCTGGACAGTCTGCGAAAATCTGTACAGATGAGAGGTATGTTCTGGGCAGTTTTTTTAGCATAAATGTTCATGTCAGTAAGTTAGTATGGCGCTGTACCTGGTGAAAAATAATGACATGCAAAATATCTTTGGAAGATTTGTTTTAGGTAGCAAGGAAAAGTGGGGAAAAATAAAAGCCTGTAAAGGCATGCTGGCCAAATGATCATCACCAGACAGCATTAATAAATGAATGTATAGCTATTGTGTAAAACAGATTATTTCCATACTCTCGGATACCATGCTGCATGGAAGTCTGTCCTAAGTTTATGACTCATGGTAAGTCCCAGTCCTATAAAGTGCTTTTACTTTGAGAATCGGAAACTGTGTTAGTATCAAAGAGGAGTCACTACCATTCAGCTTTGTTATACAGTACTCCATGGTGCAAATGAGAATAAATGTGACTTATCTCTGTGCAATTACTCTGCAAGGAGTAGATCACATCAACGTTTAGCATAATGGATTTATGCCAGCTTGAGCTATGCATTACATCTTTAAAAATCCAATCCATTATAATTATTGCATTGTAATCAGTGTTCTTAATAATGATCACTGCTATAGCAGCCTAAGCTATATGTGGTATATCCTGCATAGGATACCATAGCAGTGATCATGGGAACATATACTGTCTTGATACATTTACTTGCACAATTGTTCTTTACTTTTATGTGTCTGATTGGATCACTTATAAGCATGCATTGTTGCCATTGCAATTTCAGGCTTGATCCACCTAATAAGCCCACATGACCACCAAAAGTATCTAAAAAAATGTCATTGGAGATGTTATGTACATTTGAGAAAAACATTTATTTGCCATAGATGAATGAACAAGCTGTAACTAAAAAGAAACATTTCAAAGACACGCCTGTGTTAAATCTGAAAAATTAAACCCCATAAGAAGGAATATTGGGGAGGTCAGAATGTTTTTTTAATGAAATTGTAAAGGAACAGATTATCAGCATTCTAGTAAAGGCAGTCTTGTTATATTTTAATTTTCAAGTTGTTCACTCATCCATATATTCATTAAAGTCTTTCAAATTTGCACTAAGGCTGATTTGGTTCGAAAACTGTTTATATCAATGCATGTAATTTTATTTAACCTGACACAGTCATTCGTTCATTTTAACTTGACATATTAACAAATTAAATTATCTTTAAATGTAGCTTAAAATGTTTGGTTAGATGAGATGTGTATGTTTTTGTTCTGTAAATTTAGAGATATAAGCTTCTTTCAAGACGCTTTTAATACCTACCTGTTCAGTAAATTTTTCTTGAAAGTATGTTGCTTGTTACACATACTTATGTTCACATTTCCACTTATGAAAATATGTTTTTATTTTTAAATAAAAACAAATACTTCATTAAATTCTTTGACATTATATGAGTACTTCAGACCCATAAAAATAGTCAGAGGCTTGCATGCATCTCAAATTAGCAATGGCATAATGTACCCATTCTGTATCTTTCTTTTTAACATGGTTGTTTAGCAACTGGGATGTGCTAATTTGTAAATGTCTACCCTGTAAATCTCAATTGTTGAAAAGTATTAATCATTATCTGTTTTATTGTTATTGATTCACATTTTGAGATTTTTATCCCAAGACATGTCCCAAGACATGATGGAAAAGGTTCAGCTTGGCCAGAACGCATACCTAATTATCAAATACTTAAATAAATAATTTATCCTGTCTTCCTGATTATCAGGTTAATAATAAATATATTTGTTTATTTTATGCATTTGATTTCATTATTTAATGAAATCTTGGAAAGCGAGAGGATGCCTGAGGAATGGAGAAAAAGTGTTTTGGCGCCGATTTTTAAGAATAAGGGTGATGTGCAGAGCTGTAGTAACTACAGAGGAATTAAACTGACCAGTCACAGCATGAAGTTATGGGAAAGAGTAGTGGAAGCTAGATTAAGAAGGGAGGTGATGATTAGTGATCACCAGTATAGTTTCATGCCAGGAAAGAGCACTACAGATGCAATGTTTGCTCTGAGAGTGTTGATGGAGAAGTACAGAGAAGGTCAGAAGGAGTTGCATTGTGCCTTTGTGGATTTGGAGAAAGCATATGACAGGGTGCCTAGAGAGGAGTTGTGGTATTGTATGAGGAAGTCGGGAGTGTGAGGGAAGTATGTAAGAGTGGTACAGGATATGTACAAGGGTAGTGTGACAGCGGTGAGGTCTGCAGTGGGAGTGACAGATGTGTTTAAGGTGGAGGTGGGATTACATCAAGGATCAGCTCTGAGCCCTTTCTTATTTGCAATGGTGATGGACAGGTTGACAGACGAGATCAGACAGGAGTCCCCGTGGACTATGATGTTTGCAGATGACATTGTGATCTGTAGTAAGAGTAGGGAACAGGTGGAGGAGACCCTGGGGAGGTGGAAATATGCTCTAGAGAGAAGAGGAATGAATGTCAGCAGGACTAAGACAGAATATATGTGTGTGAATGAGAGGAAGGATAGAGGAATGGTGAGGATGCAGGGAGTAGAGGTGGTAAAGGCTGATGAGTTTAAGTACTTGGGATCAACAGTTCAGAGTAATGGTGTATGTGGAAGACAGGTGAAGAAGAGAGTACAGGCAGGATGGAGTGTGTGGTGAAGAGTGTCAGGAGTGATTTGTGGCAGACGAGTACCAGTAAGAGTGAAAGGGAAGGTCTGTCTACAAGAGGGTAGTGAGACCAGCCATGTTATATGGGTTGGAGACAGTGTCATTGACAAAAAGGCAGGAGTCAGAGCTTGACGTGGCAGAGTTGAAGATGTTATGATTTGCACTGGGTGTGACAAGGATGGACAGGATTAGGAATAAGTATATTAGAGGGTCAGCCCAGGTTGGAAGGTTTGGAGACAAAGCCAGAGAGGCAAGATTACATTAGTTTGGACATGTGCTGAGGAGGGATGCAGAGTATATTGGGAAAAAGATGCTAAGGATGAAGCTGCCAGGTAACAGGAAAAGAGAGAGGCCTAAGATAAGGTTCATGGATGTGGTGAGAGAGGACATGCAGGTGGTTAGTGTGACAGAGCAAGATGCAGAGGACAGGAAGAAATGGAAACAGTTGATCTGCTGTGGCGAGCCCTAATGGGAGCATCCGAAAGAAGAAGAAGAAGAAGAAAATTTCATTCTTTAGTGAATTACTGATGGCTAAAGCAATAATGGCAGAACTAATGAAACTTTCTGTAATGGGCAATTAAATGGTGCACTTTATTAATGAAAGGTCCATAAACAAGTAACACATCTGCTCTTAATTTAACATTTCATTTATATAAAAAAAAAATCGGTACTTACATATTATCGCAACCAGGTTTCTGAAGTGGCAGAAATTGTGTTTCTGCGAAAACTGTTTTCTGAGTTTTTAACTTTGAAATGGTTGCGTAAGCAAGTAAGCAGAAGTGGCTGACAGTGGCAATGAGGCATGAAGAGCAGCGATTGTCAATTTTTGCACTCCTGGGGGGAGGGTTTCATTTCTTCCATGAACTGCATAGTGCTAAAGTGCATATGTGAACTGCACAATGCTAAATTGCATCCGTGAACTGCACAGTGCTAAAGTCCATCACTATTCCAGTATTCCTGATCACAATCTTAGCAAAGGGAAGTCAGTGAGGAATATTCCATATAACTGTTATTGGCCGGTACTCATCCAAATTACAGGAACCTGTCACCACTACTAAGTAACCGGACAGTGATCCTTCAGAAACTGCTGTCTTTCTCCTTAGCGGGACTCTTGGCCCAGGGGTGGTAACTGTTCTCCCACTTCACAGACATACCTCTGTTAATCAGAACCACTTAAATTGCTTGCCAGAAGTGCTGTAAATGATAAATGATTCACACATAATTCTTTGAAATTTCACAATCACAGATGCCACTGTGTATTCCTAAAGTGCTTTGAAAGGATCCAGTTGTCTGGTTTGGGAATGTGATGCCGTTCATGACTTGTAAGCCTAAGGACGACTGCAAAGCACAGGTCCTATGTTTAGTTTGGTACAGACACTCCCTGGGAAGAGGTTTTTTCATGTTATTCCTCTTCCAATTTGAAAACGTTGTCACACAGTAGTATGGAAGACTGTACCCTCCCGTTCACAGGTTACCAAGCATTTTTTCTCAGAACCACAACTATTTCTGCCACTTCAGAAATCTGGTTGTGATAATACGTAAGTACCAAAAAATCTTCAAGAGATGTATTTTGTTCCTTTACATCAAAATATAATATAATACAGCTGTCATATAGTATATAGTTTGATAATTAGTATATGAATTCCATTAGCTCCTTTAATATTGCATTAATTTTCTGTATATATATATATATATATATATATATATATATATATATATATATATATATATATACACACACACACACACACACACACACACACACACACACACACACATATATATGTATATATATATATATATATATATATATAAATACATGCGTATATATATATATATATATATATATATATATATATATATATATATATATATATATATATATATATATATATATATATATATATATATAGATACATAGAGAGAGAGAGAGAGAGAAATCCTTCAGTTTTAGTATATGAAAAACTAATGGTTTGTTAAATCAATGAACATCATAAATTATGACAATAAATCAAATTAATCTGTAGTGAAAATATTAAATCATTTAAAAATGTTGGTTTCCAAAACTGCTTACGACTGATGTATGCAAACTCTGCTGGTGCCAAACACATTTATTCAACTGAGTGATTTGGAGACATTCAAGGGATGAATATAAATCTATGCTATAAGAGAGGACAACATTATGGATGATGATTAATCTGACTGAGATAGTCTTTAGTGAAACCTGATTGTAGTGTAGAAAAATACTTTATTCAGCATACACAATAAAGATAAATGTGCTTATTTTGACCATTTGTACAATATGCACATTTGTTTCATTTGCTATCATGGTTCTGTAAAGGAGTTCACTATGCATTATCTTGTCTTTTTTTTAATCAACATTGGATTTTTTTAATGCAAAATATCTAAAACATTGCAATGTCATCAATCAAAACAGTGATAATCCCAATGTCACAAACTCAAAACATGTTTTTACAAGGGGCAAGCCCCATATCTCTCCCAATGTGGATACAAGCCCACAAACCCAGATTCTGAGGGTGAACATACTTGGGGAAGAGGAAAAACATGAGGACAACACAATCAACACCTTATCACTAGTTTCTAGCTCCCATGACAGGATGTTGGTTATTGCTCAGGTTCAATGTCCTGAGTAGTGATCAGCTGTCTAATGCATAGCAATTTCTCTACACGTCTCCTGGCAACAGGGCATTTATGTCTCCATTTTTCAATTGGATTATTTCCTTGGCTAGTAATTACTCATAGGATGCATTTTCCAGTTTAAATCACACCAGGTACCAGATATATAATGTAACAGCCTCATTATAATAAAATGGACAGCATAAAACTCAAAAGAGCTCGGAATCCTGTTTGAGAAATACAGCACATCGCTACCCAAAGCATCAAAGCTTGCATATCTTTTGCTGTGGTCTAAGGCTAAATAATATATTTCATTCATGAAGCTAAATGTCATTGGATCTTGCCTAGGGGACCATCCCATATGCTGGGCCATTGCAGTGATGCTATTTATTTAGGGCCGGACCCCCCTACCTCCTCTATATATTAAAATGATGCTTATTTTCAGAGGTACCCACTTTTGACTTCTTACACAGAGATCATAGATTAAATTCTTCCACTTCCTTCTCTTGCTTCTGTAGTCATTGAGCAGAATTTTTAGAGCAGGCCTTGCATAAACATGGCTGCCATACTGATCTATGCTACTGATGTTGCATTGCTGCTGTTTCTTGGCACCAATGAGGCAGGAGACCTTGCAACAAGGAGAAGATAATAAGGAGTTAAAGCCGCACGGTGCCCTGCGTTAGCCTACCTACAGCTACCCCAGAAACACCAATGAAGGTAGCTGAGCTGTAATTTCAGTGTGAATATACCTTTGGCTTTCTAGGCCTCATTTGCTATATGTTCATTATATAGTTATGGCATCCTGCTAACACCAGCACATTTGCATGTCTTCCCTTGATTTATCCTGCACAGACTCCGTATAGCAAATATGCTTTATTAGCATTTATTTATGATGTGCATAATTAGATAATATGAGCTAATGCTAATACATTGCATCAAATCATTCTGTACAAATACTATGATACGACTTCAACAATTTTGAACTGCACTGAAATTAAAAGAGGTACAACAAAAAGTAAACTGGCATAAACGGCTTGCATCATACAAATTGTTCTCATGAAATATATTCAGTTTATTTAAAAAAATAACTGTTATTTTTACATATAATTCACTGACCATTGCTCCTTACTTTTTAACTAATTTGGCAAATGATATTGTTTTTTCATTTTTGTTTTTAACAAACAGAAATGAGTAACTGATGAATCTTGATAACAGGTACCTGTGAGTTTTAAAAATTTTGTCCTGCAAATCTCTGGTGAAATACCAACTGCAACACATTTTCGAGGCATTTTTGCATCACAACCTTTTTTTATTAAAAATCCACTTCATTTAAACCTCCAAAGAAAATTCAACATCTGGAATTAAAGTATCTAAGTCTTACAAGTCTATATCATATGAGCGAATCGCACAAATTGCAAACGCTCATAATATCGAACGTACCGGACATTGAAATGCTTTTTCTGAGATTGCAGTACAGTGAAGAATAGGATATTTGACCTTTCCTCATTGTAGTCCGATCTCGGAGTTGGAATATATATATAGCGGGGTGTGATATTTTTACTGAATAAACTTGGAACATTTATCTTACAATTATATCCTTATCAACAGTAAGACACCAACCATTTAACTAACAAAGAGCAGAGCATTATCTTACATTAATAAACACATTTTTAACCCTTGTAGATGGACAGAGACAACCATTATCAGTTTGTAATTGAGAACAAAAACAGGGGCCAAGAGTTATTCCTCCACTTCATGTTCGGATGCACATTAGACAACGATTTCAGATTATAGGCATATTTATACATATACATGACCCAGTCTCCAAGTATTATTTTCCAGTTATTAAAAATGACTACTGTCAATGTTAGCTCAAAGCCTCACATCCAGTAATATTCTAAGAAAGTCATTGGAAAATGAGTGTCTTTGAAACCCAGTAATGGAAAAGCTACACTGCGTGATCCCGGTAGGCTAGTGGAGATGACCACAAAGATGGCCTGGATTGTTGTCTTCCTTAAAGGATAGACCTTTTCACATATATTCATAGATTAATAGATTGTTACCAGGCTAATGACCCAGGGGTGGAGGGCTTTTTAAGCCTAGTCAAGTTTTCCCAAAAGAATAATGATGTTCTGTATCCAAATAGGACACCGAGGGCCAGGCGTTTATATACCGCTGTCCATAAGGAACATGGGTGCAAACAGTCCACTTCCTGAGAGGTCATACCGTTAACACTGTGATAACTAAGCTGGTGTATTTCTGGCTAAAAGTATTGGTGTGAGTTGCCATCTATGTAACAGTTTATGTAATAAAGTAAAATTTAACAGAGCAGGAAGCTTTGCATCAATTATATGACCGATCCAAGTTTCCGTGTAGAATTTCAGATGTCAAGAATGAGTGGTGAAAACCATTTAGATTTAAGTACCACATTATTGACTTGGAGGCTTCTATTACAACCTGAAATTATGTAGTTAAGATGTTCAGAGGTTGCTTCATCAAGGGGAAATTGACTAGTTTATCACACCATTTAGGTAACCAGCATCTACCACTTGTAAATAGATGGTAATGAGGTTTAATGGCTGCCTTAATTTGAAGAAATTGCCATCAATATTTATTTATTTAACATTTGTTTACTGGGAAAGTCCAACTTGGAACAAGCCAGTTTTTAGCGGTGGTCCAAGGAGAAACACTCCAGGTGCATGTCTTTGTAATGTAAGAGGAAACCAGAGCACCCAGAGGAAACCCACACAAACGCAGGGAGGACATGCAGACTGCTCAAAGAAGGCACCACAGCCAGTGACAATGCAAACCACTGCACCACTGCACCATCCAATATATGTTAAGGCGGGTATGTTAAAGCCGCACGGTGCTCTGTGTTAGCCTACCTAAAGCTACCCCAGAAACACCAATGAAGGTAGCTGAGCTGTAATTTCAGTGTGAATATACCTTTGGCTTTCTAGGCCTCATTTGCTATATGTTCATTATATAGTTCTGTAAAGGAAAGAAAGGATTCACCATCTGTGGTAAAAATCTCTCTGATAAATAAGATACCATCATTACTCATTTCAGACCAACATAACATCTGATGATCAATTGTGATAAGATCATTGTGGCACATCGCAGAAATAATTCTGTGATGTGGGGGATAGTGAGGTTTCATCCAAGCACATGTTAAGAACCAGGATTTCTTACCAACTGACGTTCACCTTGTACAATGGTTGATGTAAAGTTGCTGTGGAGTTTATCTGCTGTAGTAACCACTGTGACAGCCCCCATAATAGGGGGTGGATTAACATAACCTGTCCAAGGTACCATCCCAAGACTAATATTCCATAAGCACTTAGGTCACAAAGTCCAAATCATCCCCATTTCCTGCTAAGTGTTAGGCATCGCCAGCATATTCTATGGTGTATACCTTGCCACAAGAATGCTCTTTTACACATATTACAGTAGACTATGAAATGTGAGAGAACTGCCTGAGGAGGATGGTGTAAAATAAAAACATACCTTGGGCAGAGCACACATATTGATTACCTAGATCTTGTTAAAGGAGGGGGCATTAAAGATTCTGCTGCCCAAACCATGCTTTAATCTCTCTTAAATTTATAGTAGCATTCAATTGCACAGTAGTTTGCTTATCTGGGTGCATCTGTGCCGCTAGATATTTATGTTTCCTCACCATACTGAGAGGAATCTCTCTCAAAGAGAGTGGTGTTGTGTAGGTTTCCTTGGTTAGGAGGGATAATGCTAACTTACTGATGTTAATCTGGATTCCTGTGCATTTCACTGATTCTTGTAAGAATTCCATTATAGGGTAGATGTTGTCCAGTGAGGCTGGATATGCAAACAGCAGAATCACCCACACACCAAGTGGAAGAGGAAAAGCAATTTCATTGATTCTTATGTTACTGGTCTCAAACTGTGCCCAAAAGCATACATCCAGTGCCAATGATGCCATCATGAACAAGAGTAGGGATAAAGGATAACCTTGATGCTTGCCACAATAAGTTTACTATTGAATGCTCAGTGCTTGGAATGTCAAGTTGAACATGCAATTTAACCTTTCCCTGAAAGTCAGCATGTAAAATAACAGCAAGCTTGAAAACTATTTAGAATGCTGAAAACCCCTACTACTCCAGACCCAGAATCACATGCTTACATGAGTCCAGAATGTGAGCTAGTTTGGACAGTCAGTGATGTTGGTATTTAACATTCCTGCATTCGGAATGTGGGGCTCTCACAGCTCTACTCAACCTATCCAGTGGTGTGCATGTGATTGCACACCCAATAATATTTTGGAATATGGTCAGATAAGATTTGATTAGTGCAGATCTGGTCTGAAAGACTGGCATACAGCAACTTACACCTGTTCTAAAGCTTGCCAAATGAATTCCCAATAAATAGTATCAAAGCTTTTGCTAAAGTCAACCAACAGCACTGTGATTGACTTTTGATGGTGAGCACATAAAACTTGCATATTCAGCCAAAACCAGATGAGATCTGAGGTACTCACTCACCTTTTAATGAAACCCCATATATTGTACACTATTAGTCTTGATAGGACTTTTCTTAGCCTATTGAAGGGAAGCTTATCAACTTTTCCATACATAATGGTTCCAATCCTACTCAATCCATTAGGCAACAGGTTGTTCTGTATGCAACAGACAAATTAATGGGTTGCCTACCTGTACATTAAAAGCTCCCTAAGGATCTATTCTGCAGAAATGGTTATCTCTACCCTACCCTGACGCTCTCGATCACACCTGGGACAAATTACCACCCCATATGCTGTTACACATCCCATCAGATAATCATCTGATACTTGGCCCTCCCCTCCCTGACATCTCTGGTACCTTCAACACCTCAACATTTCAGCCTCAGAGATGATTCATCTTGCCTCCCAACCAACCAACAAAACTTTCGCTGTCGGGTTCCTACCCACCAACAAAACTCTTTCCCTCAATCCCCATTAACACATCCCATCAACAAACCGAAAACTACTTACTTTTCTCCTCCACAACAGACTCTTCCCTCATGTCACTATTGACTCTTGGAATCTATATATCTGCCAAAGCTCACCAAAACTTAAATTATTTCTTGATTTCATAAAAAGTAAAACACCTTTCAATCTTAATCCAAACAGTCAATAATTACAAACACATATATACTATCAACTCTTCTCTCTCTAAGCAACTTACAATTGCCAGCACACTACAACAAACTCTTTTATGCCTCCCCTTCAAACCTAAACAAGACCACATTCACTGATTTGTTGCAATCACACTGATTTGGAATTCCCACTGCGCTAGTTACTGCACTAACTTGAAGGCCAACCAAGTTTTTTCCAGCCAACTCCATTTCTCAACAACTCCAAACTCCCTACCAACACATACTGCCTCTGAAAAGACCAGACACTGAAAGTGACACATCCGTGCAACCCCTATAAATTTCACTTGCCTCCAATAAGATCCAGCCAGATCTTTCCAAAGCCAAAGCAAAGCCAGGGCTGGGATTTTATTCAAACTTTTGTAGGTAAAATGTTGAACCCCAAATAACACCCAAATACATACTCTGCTCCTCCCCCAATTCCAAAAAATTCAAAAAAGCTTAATCTTGTTCCAAACCTGATCCTGGCATTGTCCTCCTTCCAAACCCACATAACCATCTCTTGTTCTCTTTTCACTATGCACTCTTCCTAACAAGGCGCCCTGTATGTAACTTTGTTATATTTTTTTATATTTTTTTTTTTTTTTTTTTTCCCAATCTTTTATATTTAATTTAGAACTCAAACTATCTTCTCTTTCTTTTTTTTGCATTGTTTGTATAATATATCTGTATGTGTGAGCTTTTCTTTCTCCCCGGGCCTCCGCTGAAAATGGACATGTATCCAGTCGGACTCTCCCGGTTAACAAATGTAAAATAAAATAAAAATAAATAAATGTTTGCAAATATTTTTATGTCATATTTTAGCAGGGATATGTGTCTATAGTTTGCTGGGTCAAGATGATCTTTGTTAGGCTTAGAGAACATAACATCCCACCCTTAGAGGAGGCAATGAATGTTAAGGTGTTCTGCCTTACAAACAACACAAGGTGCAGGGTTCAAGTCTCACAAGGGATAATTGGCTAGGCTTAAAATGGCTCGCAAGGGCAGTTAGCTTTGTACTAACCTCTGAACACTTTTGTGCAACTAGAGTTGGGGGAAAATGCCCCCTTCGTATAGACTCTTGAAAAGCTCTAAACAAGTAATGGCAATTATTTCCTTGATGCATTTGTAAAGTTCCACAGAGTAACCATCCGAACCTGGGCTTTTCTGGTGGTAAGAGTTTTAAGTAACTTCCTCTACCATTATAGATTTGTTTAAGATGATACCTGGTTATCTGACAAAGATGGACATTCAGTCATATTCCACCGTTGATTGCTTTCCAGTAATGCCCTGTTGCACTGGTACAGGGCAATTCAGCTGAATTAATAAACAAAACAACTGTTAATAACCACATGGCTTAGCAGTATGGGTCCTGTATCATAGCTTATAGCCCCAATAGTTATCTGTTGATGGTGTTCTTTGCATTTGAGAATCAGCACCTTATTAGAGGTGGTACCTTTTGCCCAATTAATAGTTGCCACTTGTCCCATTTGTATGTGATATTGGCATATAAGACCTGCCTATACTGTCTTTTTAACTGAATAAGTTCCTTATGTGTAATATCACTGGTATTGCCTGACCTTTTAAGATTGGTTTCTATGACATCAATTTGTCATTTCCAGTATTTTAAAATATGAAATTGCTCCTGTCTCTGTCTGAACATGTACCCCCTGATCCACTTCCGGCACATTCCTTAAAGATTCCCTATATGTGATGCCACCCTATCCTGTTTTCTCCATACTCTACTCACAAACCTGCTGACCGACTCTTTAGCTTTTCTTTATAAATTTGCTGTTGTAAAAGTAAAGGGTCTGTATGCTAGGTCCTGTTGGTATTGAAGGGGAGAGTTAAGTTTAGCAAAATGGAGACTATGGAATGGTTGCAAAGGCCATTTGAATAAATGAATGAATCTATGAACTTCTGTAAGTCTTTATGGCTTGCCAACCACATAACAAGCTAACTCAGTGCTCCTCTCCCCCTAATAATGTGTAGTTATTCTTCAAACAGTGCTGATATCTCCAAGTGTCTAGCAGATCAAGATACTGCATATCCTTTTCTAGTGCTCTTGCGTTTTTACTAAGCCTTCCCACCCCAACCAATAGACGGTTCACCCATGTACTGGCATTATGATGAAATCCTCCCAATTAAGACTGTATACTGGTCATTCTTCATTGCCTTTTCCTCCCTGAAAATGTCTCTTCATGGTGTATCATCATCCTTATTAGGGCCATAATAATTTGCAAGAATTAGTTTACCTGCATCTACATTAATCAATAGCATAATCCATCTACCACAATGTCTGCCATTTCTTTCAAAATCCTCCATCCCAAATACTTTCCCAATAAAATCACAACTCCCTTCTAGACATATGCTGTCCTGGAAGCATGCCATGTTTCAGAAAATTTAGAAAACATTGCTTTGCTAAATTTCCTCTCAACTTCAATTTCATGCAGTAGAATAAACTGGTCATTCAGTGTTTTAAAGTGGATTAAGACTGTTTTTTTTATCCAGGGTGTGAGCAACCCTTTCACATTCCAGATAAGGCCCTTAACATCAGGCCGGGTGGAAGTTAGTAAATGTAATATGCTGGAATAGTTGCATGCTGTGTCTGCATCTAGTTTAAATGCATTCACTGTTGACTGAAATTGAACACTCAATATGAAAGTTTATTAAAACTAAAGAAAGTATTACAGCCATAAAAGTAAATCTATGGTTGGTACTCCCTAAACCCAAACACCAAAAAAAAAAAAAAAAATACAAATGTGAAAGGTTAATGTTCCACTTAAGTAGAGTCAACCTTTTCAGTATCAAATAAAATCCCAGTCACTAGGCCTAGTACCTATGGAGAACACGGATTGTGAATATTAAAATCTACTGCTAGTGTTTCCTTAATGCTTAGTCCCACTATGTCCCACAGGCTGTTCAGGATGACATTAACACTCCTATGACCAAAAATATTTTGCATAGTTCCATTCTACACCTCCCGTTCTTTGTGCACCCTGATAGCAGCACTACATTGGCACAGTGTGATTAGAACTCTATCCCTGGGTAGATCTTGTCAAAGTTCTGGTCATTCTTGCAAAGTCATTTCAACTGTCACCTTGCTGACATGGTTCATTTCTGATAAAATGGCCCATGACTCTTCCAATGTGGCATTTTTCTCAATTTGTATCTCTGGAGTGGACGATATGTCAGCTGGCTCACCTGGTCTACAGTGGCCCCTTTCATAATATTAGATTGAGCCTCTACAGACTTGCAGATTGCTGAAAGCTGTTTAGAACATAACCCTGTCTTCTTAGCTATTGTACCACCATGTGAATGGTCAGTTTCCCCTCCAGCTCTTGTCCTGTTACTGTAGAACATAACCCTGTCTCCTTAGTATTGTACCACCATGTGGATGGGCCGTTTCCCCTCCAGCTCTTGCCCTGTTACTGTAGAACATAACCCTGTCTCCTTAGTATTGTACCACCATGTGGATGGGCCGTTTCCCCTCCAGCTCTTGCCCTGTTACTGTAGAACATAACCCTGTCTCCTTAGTATTGTACCACCATGTGGATGGGCCGTTTCCCCTCCAGCTCTTGCCCTGTTACTGTGGCATAGATTTGATGGTTAGCTTCTTCCTCACTTGGTGCCGACAGCCGACTATCAAGTGCTATAACTGAGCTTCATTTCTACCTTATACAGGAATGAGTAGGGGATATTTCAATAGTTTTATAACCTGACAGGGGGAAGCAGTATCCACTAAGGATCCAACTCCATGTGTGTACCCATGCACACACACTTACATTTTGGCTAACAACTTTCCTCAGTCTCTCCAAAATGTACATGTTTTTTGAGAAGTTTTAAGGTAGTATTAGCACTAGTATTTTAAAGTGCAGGAGAGTTTAGCAGAAAGGTAGTGCTGGTGGTATATATGTGTGTATGTGTGTATGTGTGTGTCTGCCTAGTCTGTTTTGAAGGTTGTAAATGGGGGGTTAGTAAGGGGTAGAGAACATGTGAGTGTGTGAGTCTGTATGTGTGTGTGTGTGTGTGTGTGTGTGTGTGTGTGTGTGTGTGTGTGTGTGTGTGTGTGTGTGTATGTTTGTATGAATGGACAGAATGTGTGTATGCAGGGGGAGGTTGACGGGGCTGTAATAATGCCACATTCACATAGACTAAGGAGCAAATCCTGCAAAACTGGGACGGGCGGACCTACTAGACACCAGGTATATTATAAATAGCATGCCTTCATAGCACTTAACAAAGAAAAGAATGGGAGGGGGGAACCACTATACACCAGGGCATATTCTTTCATCCTATGCCTTACAAGTTAGGGGTGCGTGTGGAACAACAGTGAAGAGGGAAAAGACTTTAACAATGTGCCCTAAGGACACTTATAAACAAAGAAAAAGAAAAACATTATGGGTCAGGGGGACACTAGGAATACCATAAATTGTGTAACTTCAATGCACTAAGAAGTATTCAAACCTTGCACCCTACCACATTAGTCCTCCATATCACCACTACACAATGAGAGTGGATAAAATCTAAAACTATAAAGATATTAGATTACACAGGAGGGGGAAACCATGCATCCTTGACACAGGAAACAGCAGCAGTAACCCACTGTGCCAACAAATAAGTGAGTAAAGCATGTTTTATTTATTTTTTTACGTATAATGAAGATTATAGGCATCATTCAATGTATGCAACAGTTTGTAAGTTATGAGGAATAAGGACAGAGCAGAAATATACATCTCAAACTCATCCTGAAAGAAACCAAGACAAAGCAAAAATTAATGGTTGGACAAAGACAAACAAATCATGGATGGATTCACATTATTAATTTTATGAACTTAGAAAGTCACTAGAATAACATAATTGTCATTTTTTTAAATTTCCCCAAGTCTTTTGGATTTCTAATACCATTCCTAAGTCAAAGTACAATTAAAGTTCATGAAATTAGTATTGTTTCAATCTTTGATGTCAGCTAGAAGTACTCTTCTCAGCACACACAATGTGCACAGTAATGACTCCTTCTGCAATTTGTATGGGGTTACATGTGTTGGTAACATATTTAAATATGATTGTAGATTCTTTTTTATAAGACAAGTTGCTCCTACTACTACTGGAACTGTCTGGGCATCTTTCTTCCACATTGTTCTCATTTCTGCCTGCAAATCCTGATATTTTATGACTTTGAGTCTCTCTGTATGCAAGACACTATAGTCACAGGGTGTGACGATTTCAATGATCAATGCTACTTTTGTCTTCTTTTCTTGGACCATTATATCGAGTTTTCTAGCATCTAGCTTTTGAACTGTTGGTAATGGGTGATCCCATGTGATGTAGACCATCATTTTCTATGATGCTTTGTGGCTCATGTTTCCACTGTTTTTCAGCCACTTCAGCACCATAATGTTTGCACAGTCCCCAATGTAACAGGCTTGCCACATTATTATGCCTTTCAGTGTACAGTTCTTCTGCCATTAGTATATCACAACCAGCAATGAGGTGTGCAACTGCTTCCAATTCTGTTTTACAAAACCTACATTTGTCTGTTTCTCCCAAATGTTCAATGGACTTTGTAAACCAACATGTATGTAGCCAATGACCTTGAGCCACCATTATTAACCCTTTATCTCTTGGTTTGAACTTGCCTCTACTTAATCATTTCTGCATTTAGTCCTGATCAACATGAGGTTCTTCCAGAAGTTTTCTATACTTGCAACTATATTTATGCATTGCCCACATTTCTTGCCTTCTCATCTGGTCCTTCACCTTATATTCTTTCTTTTGTTTCTACGCACATTCAGTTGCTGCCTGATTTTTATCGACTTCTGATATGATTTCCATTCCTGCTTGATGCCAATATGCTTCTGCTTGACTAAGCAGAGAAGTCATCATAGATTTATTCTCATGTTTCAAAACTTTCACTACATTTGGATCTTGTAAGGTCAGCAGATATGTCTGCAGTGTCACGATTGCAGATCTATACATGTAATCAATTGCAAGGAGGTCCATCCCTCATTTGGAATGGGGAATACAATCTTGGTATGCACTGATTTTTATAAATCATTTGGTGAGCATGAAGCAACCTTCTTGTTTCCCTGTCTAATCTATTCAACATGTTTTGGGGCCAGTCAATCACTCCAAAACTGTAAGTTAGTACAGGAAGAGTAAAATGGTTTATAGTTTGAATTTTGTTCCTAGACGTCAAAGCTGCTTTCAGGATTACTTTATGTATTCTAAAAGACTCCTTACTAAGTTTTATTCATATTTGTTCATGTTTTATTGTTGATCCTTCATTGATTCCCAAATATTTATACACTCCCTCTTCCTTTTATATGACATTCTTGTCCCAAACTGCTTTCTCCTGCTTTAAAGGTTGCTTTGGCACATTTACCTAGATCAAATGACATTCTTATATCATCTGAAAACGTTTTGACAACTTGCAGTTCTGCTTTCAGTTCCTCATCTGATAAGCTGTACAGTTTTAAATCCATGACAAAGATAAGATGATAAGTCTTTACACTTTGTTCTTTTCTAGGTGCCAAATTATAGCCATGGCCTAAGCTGTTAAGTAGAGAGCTTAATGGGTTAAGTGCAAGACAAAATAGCAGCAGTGACAGGGAGTCACCCTGGAATATCCCCCTTTGAGTTTTTATCCCTGGGATAATAATTTGTCCTTTATCATGGCTTAATTGCAAAGTGTTCTGCCACTGTTTCATGGTCACTGTAATGTAGTGTAGGGGGTTCCATACACTAGATCGAATTTTCACTATTTCAAAATAGTGCATGGAATGCTAACTGCAGCGAAAGTGCACTTAATCGAAAGTCCACTTACGCGAAGTTCAGTACAAAGAACAGGTGTTGTACTGAACTTCTGTGCAGTACTTAAAGACCTTAGGGTTAGGGCATAGGTCATAGTAAGGGGATAGCCCATAGGGCTATCCCCTTACCATGACCCGTGCCCTAACCCTAAGGTCTGTGACAACTGCAGTGCAGTGAAGGACATAGCAATGTCCTCCACTATAGTGTGATAGTCACGAACCTTAGGGTTAGGGCATGGGTTAGGGTAAGGGGATAGCTTTAATAACTATCCCCTTACCCTAACCCATGCCTTAACCCTAAGGTCCATTACTATCGCACCATAGTGGAGGACATAGCTTGTTTTTTATGTCCTCCACTGTGCTGTGGTGTTTTCAGTGAAGTGCACTTATGCAAAAGTTCACTTTCATTAAAGTGAACTTTCGCAGAAGTGAGGCTTCCTATTACAAGTTCAAAGTAATGAACTTTCGTTCTTGTAATAGGAATCCAGTGTAGGGTGTATCCTATACAATTTTAACCACTCTTTTATCCATGAATTTGGGATACTATCAAATGCTTTTTTTTTAGTCAATCCATGCCATACTTAGATTATTCCCCTTTTTATAGTTATCCACTGTAACTTTATTTAACAACAAATGATCCTTTGTTCCATATGACTTTCTTTTATTACCCTTTTGTTCTATTGCCTTAGTTGAGTTTTCTTCCAAATGGCTATAAACTCTGTTGGCATCAATTCCAGTGTATAGTTTTTATGTCGTCGGAAGGCAAGTTACTGGTCTAGAATTTTTAGGGTAGCTTGCAGGTTAACTCTGAAGTAGGAGCATTGTTTTTCCTGCTGTTAGCCAGGTTGGTGACTGTTTGGGGTGTGCATATAAATAGTTGTGACTCATGGCTAAATCTTCATGCATAGATATTAATACTTTTAACCAGAAGTTAGATAATGCATCTTGGCCTGGGGTTTTCCAATTAGAAACTTTTCTTAACTTTGTTTCAATCTCTCTGGCTGTTACTTCATCCCATTTCATATCCTGTACCTTTAAACTTCTTATTCTTTCTTTTACTTCTATCCATTTAGCATCTTTGTTATGTTCCACAGGAAGTTCATAAATTCTTCTCCAAAATATATTTCTTCTTTTTTTTGGTAGACTTTCCATTCCTTTTACCTTATTTCCCAATTCTATATAAATTTTTTTTGAGTCATCAATAAATTGCTTATTTTGTACTTTTCCTTTATATTTATCTGTGTATATTCTAAGTTTTCCCCCTGTGCTGAGATTTTTAGTTTGTTATTTGCGATAGTGCATTATAAATCCTGATCTGTTCTAATACTGCGCATTGCTTTTATCATATCTGTCTAAGTATTTTTGTTGCTCTGTTCCCTCTTCTATTCTCTTCTAACAGTGACATTTCTTGTCTTAATTGCTTTAAAATATTCTCTATTCGATACTTCCATGATGGTATTCAATTTCTCCCCTTCCTTTCCCTCACTACCCTGTGTTCTTCTGGTAGAACTTTATCAGGTATTAATTTAGCTGCACAGAAATATATCCTGTTTACTTCTATTATATTGCATGGATCTCTATGGACAGTCCTAATTACCGTGTTCATTTATTTTATCAAACATCTGACTTTTTGGGTTTTATTGACCTTCTGCAGTGCATTTCTTTCATCTCTCTTAATATGTTTATCTGTCTGTACTCAATCAAGCAGCTCTTCTCTTAGCTCATTTTCTTCCAAACTGAGGGCATACTTTTTGTTTTCCAATTCCTGCAGGCATTCTATAGAAAGTTCTATAGCATCTTCCTGTGGCACATTCTCTTCAGTTTCATCCTACGTCATCTGTTCTGTCATATGGGCCCTCACTGGCCTATCACTCCTGAACATTGACTGCATCAGAGTTTCTACAGTTTCCTGTTCCTTCTCTTGCTGTCCAGCTTCAAGTGAATATTTATACTGGTTTCCTGCGGAAGGCTCCAAAATATCTTCATAGGGTACCTGCCCAATTGCTTCTGTTCCACTGGTTTCCCCTTAATCTGGATGTCCATTGCTCTATCCTGTTGTTGTGCTTTCTGCATTAGATTTTCTATGCTGAATCCTTCACTTTGGAGGCACTCCATAACCTCAGTTTCTATTTCTTTAACGTATCCATTACTGATCTCCTTTTCTACTTTTCCTCTTAGTCTTCTTATTTTTGTATTGTAAAGTTTTCCATGTCAAGATTCCTTTGTCTGTATTTCTCTTCAAATACCTTTGGTGCTGCTCTTTTTGTATTGATTAGTTTTTCTTTCTCCTTTGCATAAATATTACACCATATTAATCACTTTTTCTTTCCTGTGTCCATATTTCTTCCTTAGGTGTCTCCTGATCTTCTTGTTTCTCCTTACTTTGGGGACTTGTTCCATCATGCTGTGATTTAACGTGTGTTAGACCTTCTTCACCAAATAATTCACTTCATAGGCACTCCATAACTTCAGCTTCTATTTTTTTAACTTCTACTTTACTAATCTTCTTTCCTACATTCCTTCTTTATGATATTATTTTTTATTGTGACATTTTCCATATATGGATGTCTTCATCTGTATTTCTCTTCAAATATCTTTGGGGTTGGCTTCTTTATATTGAGTAATTTGGCTTTTGCCTTTGCATAAATATTGTCATTGGCATGCAGTTTGGTGGATAGAAAGGCTGAAACTCTAATGTTTGGCATTAATGACCCAGCGTAATCATCTGTGACTTATGAGGGCAGTAAACATGAAAGAGGAGATATCAGGGGAAATCTGTCAGATCAGGGACAAATAAGGGGTATGTGATGTGCTTGTGTGTGTGTTTTACTATGTATATGCATGTGTGTATGTCTATGTTTGTGGGATAGTGAATGAGAGGTGGTGCCTGTGCCAAAGCAATACATAGGCCAAGGCTACCACAGGAAAGTGATAGGCCAAGATTGGTAACTATCACAGGAAAGTGATAGGCCGAGATTGTTAACTACCACAGGAAAGTGATAGGCCGAGATTGTTAACTACCACAGGAAAGTGTTGATCTATACTCATCAATATGCAAATTAGATGATAATGAGGTATTTTCTAATTGTGTCTAATGTGTCTCTGAATTAAAAAATACAGCACTGAAGAAACAGACCATTTTTACCACAGCTCTTACCACAAGCAGTGGGCCTGTTTCTGAATCCTGCAGGAAATTTCCATTATTTCTCATATATCGACAATTGGAAAAGCTGAAAAAGAAACATTTGAGTCCAATAAGACAAATATATAATGCCTACAGGTATAAAAATGTGTATTTAATTGTATTTTATCACACATGGTAGTGAATTGATCCACATGACCCAGTTTTAGTCACAAACTTTATAGTCCAAAACAAGGCAAGTTATATTAATGCCAGATCCAAAAAAAGTAAATATATTGAAGACTAAAGTAATTATTACAGAAATTCATAGGCTTTGGTACTGGAACTGCTCTTTCTTGATCTCTTATCCTGTGTATTTCCCATCAAATATTTTTGGCATATCCAAAGTGTCATATAAGAGAATCAGTAAGAATCTATCCTTCAGTGACCATGTTCTTCTTGGATACGTTTGTGTAGGATCTTCCCCTGTTAACCTCACTAACAGGAAAATCCTTTCAGGGGATATATCTTTAATCTGTACTTAAAGTGTAAAGCAGACCAGGGTTTACGTTTGCCATGTTCATTCCCATGATGCTAAGCTCCCTGATCACTGGTCTCTGTAGGAAATTACTGAAGATGCAGTTTCTGTTTGGTACATTTGCATGTTGGCAGTTATTCCATTTGGGTGGGCCATTCTCATTTCTCCATAGTCCATGTGGAACAGTTGAGGTTGCAGAGTACATGCATGTGTGTGTGTGTGTGTGTGTGTGTGTGTGTGTGTGTGTGTGTGTGTGTGTGTGTGTGTGTGTGTGTGTGTGTGTAGTGGGAGGTGATTGCACTAATAAGATTGTGACTGCATAACATTGATGCTTCAGCTGGTGTGCTTCATCCACTCAAAGCTTCAAGGTATTTGAACTCAATGAAATATAGGGGAAGCACTACATATACTCCACTGTTAAACTGTCATGCAAAGCCAGTCATTCAAATACATGCAGCATATATCTGTGTTTGCCTTGTTTTATGGACTAATTGATGTTTTGTGTTATGGTGCAGTGTGTAATTACTGATTTACTTTTCTTTTTAATTACTGTTTGTTATTTTGAATATTATTTTAGTGAAAGACAAACATGATATTTGAGGCAGAGGAGCTGGTGGATTGGTGTCTTGTTGCCTGCATCTGCCACCTGGAGAGACTCCTTTTGTGGCTTGCAGAGTTGCATTCTTGACTATCACAGACCATTCCATTTGAGCCAGGTCGCACTGGTGATATCTAGACTTCCATTGGGTTAGACATGGCTAGGACAGTCTTGCAGGGTCATACTACCCTATACCCCATCCTGGTGTTTGCCTCCCTCCCTTCTGTCTATTCTTTTTGTTGCTGCCCAATCCACCTCATCACCATTGTCTTTAATCTAGTTGTCTGATGTCTCCTAATCCACCATGCTCCCCTTCCTTCAGTGTATCATCAAGTACCCTGTTTGTTATCTTCCTTCTCTGTTTGCGTATGTGCCACAGCTAATTACCCTAACTCTCTTACCATTCCTTCAAATTCTCCTACTCCTTCTCCTTCTCACCATCTTGATAAATAGAAAATGGAAACCTTTCCCCCAAAAGTGCTACCCTACATTTCTCCCAACATCCTATTAATTCCTTTGCAGTTTCTCTTATATGGTTCCCTCTTCTTGGTTTTCCCCTTTCTATACTGTCCTTTACTCCCAGTTCCACCCTTTAATCTAGTGAAACATTGGATTTAAAAAATGCAGTGAGCCCTTTATGGCTGTTAGCTTCCTTTCATATCTTGCAGCTTCAGTGTATGCATGAATGCACTGAGCCAAATTGATGTATACATGCATGCCACATTGTCAAGATTTCATTGTCATTCTACTTAGCTGCCAATTGGGAATACATGCCTTTACTACAGGATAGATGGATGGATCTTGCCAAGAAGGCTGCTGTTTACCTTTTGGTCATGAGCAGGTTTACTAATTAGCTGCTGTTTTTACACAGCATTTTCATGTTAATGATGCTAAAGCTATGTTGGGCCCAAAAGGTAAACAGCAGCCTTCTTGACAAGATCCATCCATCCTCAACCCCTTTATCCCATTTTGTACACGGCTCTGGGGTGTCACTTCAGCAGTGACAATCATCTCAAACCAAGGTTTACACTGTTGGGTGGCTGGTCTTGCCACAGTAGTCTATTCGTACCACTCATTTGCACACACACTCACACCTATGGCCAATTTGAGTGTCCAATCCACCTACTGCATGTCTTTCGAATGTGGGAGGAAACTGGACCACAGAGAGGACATGCAAGTGACCACAGGGAGGACATGCAGACTCCACACAGAAGACAACGCAGATGACAATCAAACTGGAGAATGACTTGCTGTGAGGCAACAACGCTAACTGCTGCACCACCTCGGTCACCCCTTGGCAAAATCGAGGATACCATGTTTACGGATTTTAGGGGAAGACAGGTAATGGCATTCTGTATCAGGAAATAGTACTGCAGCGTAAGCAAGAAAAACTGTGGTTTTACTATTGTTTCTATTTAACAAAGGTACAGACAGGGATTAGCTGTAAATGGGAAAGCTGATATTTGGGAAAGGGAACAATTAATTGGAATGGGGGATTATGTGATGGAGATATGTGAATTTATTAATTCATTTAGTGGATATTAAGAAGAATTGCATTTTAAACATAATAACTAAAATGTTATTGTTCAATAAGCTCTAGGCTGCGGAGATGGATTCTAGTATTGCAGCATGAAGGATGTGCTCTGGTTTATTTATTTATTTACTTTTTTTATTTATACTTTGTTAAGCAGGTAAGTAAACTGGTCCAGGGACTGCTTTCAGGCATTAGCCTGGCCACGATGGCAGATACAAGGATTAAGTAAGACATGCGTTTAGGAATACATAGGAAAAAACTGCAGCCATTAAGCTTTTTCACAAAGATTGCACATGCATAACATAGCCAAAGGTTAACAGTGAATATGTAAAACACTGAAAAAACTTTACAAAATGTAATATAATAATAAAGCTTAAATATACAGTCCATCATAGATTATGAAGTCAGTAAGCAGCAACAAGGAATTAGCAAGTTACTATAGCATTAAATAGTTATTAATGTATGCTATAATTCAGCTAATATGCGTAGCAGAACTCTAAACATAGCAATATAAGAAATGAATGTATACTGATAATATGTTTCATAAGGTGCATTTTCTAAATCAAATGATAATGAATCATTTTAGCTACACTGATATATAGGTACAACAGTGATGGAGAAGCATAACTACACAGCATGGCAGATGCCACATTTGTTTACCCCCATTATTGCCTGAGGTAATTAACCAGATGTATTTAAATGATTACTTTGTTTTGGCACTGCATACTTCAACAGCAAGCTTATTGCAAATTGTAACATGGAGGTGGAAATCATTGAGTCCCTGACTTCATTTAAGGACTTGGGTATATGGACCATTTGTTGAGTGGGTTGTCCAAGACTCCATGGAAATCCTGTCCAATTAATAACACTGTACAGAGATGGGCATAATAGGTGAATTTGTGAGAGTGACAAAGTTGCATAGAAGTGTGATTGTGGTTAAGTTCATATCTGCTGAAATCATGCAAACAAATACAGTGGCAGGTATAACTACTATTTCCAGAAGCAAGTGACCCATTTCCATTCTTGGCCCAGTTTGATTTAAATCGGTGAGAATAATAACTGTGAAAAATGTATGAGATGTATAATGTAAGCTCTAGCCATTCATCCAATTAGTTATTATAAACTGATCACTAAATTCCAGTTATAATATCTCTCAGTATCTATTAAACTAGGAATTTGCATTACAGAACCAAGAATGTGCAATGTGAGAATACATATACTGTATATATATATATATATATATATATATATATCTATATATATATATATATGGGCCAGATTCTCAAAGAAAGTTGTAGACTGTGCAGCAAGCCAAAGGAAGACTTCAACACATCATCAGTGGACACACTTTCATAAAGTATGTTAAAACACCACTATGCAATTACCATTTCAGTATAGGATAACTATCGACTCTGGGCATGCCCATCAGATTCCAAAACAAAGCATGTGCCCAACACAACTTGCAAGTAACATAGTGTTTCACCAACAAACTTATAAAAGTACTTGCTGGAGGCCCTATATGTTGTATTTATATGCCATGATAGTAATCAGATGATTACTACACCCTGCTGAGGGTGCGTATGACAGTTTGCACAGTACAGCACAAAACACCATTGAACATTTGTCTAGAATGCTGAAATCCAGATTCAAATGTCTGGATATGTCTGTGGGTGCACTGCAGTACATACCAGAAAAGGCATCACAGATTATTGCTGTGTGTGCTATGCTACACAATAATTTAACAGAAAAATATGGAGGCTTGCCAGCTGCAGGTATGGGCTGCTGACCTACCCAACAAACTCCAGATATTTGGAGATGACATACCACAGCTGTCAGAAAATGATCAGGAGAAATGATCAGGAGAAAAGGGTGGGCATGAAAAGAGACATAGAAGGCAGAATATGTGTCCATATGCCCCAGCTTGGGCAACAAGGCAGTGGCTGACACATACCTTTGAGTCATGACAAGTCACACATACATAGGTACACAAAGTAAACAGTGATGTTCATGTGTTGCCCCACAACATCAGCATAGATCATAACAAATGGAAATAACCTATTAGTTGTCTACATTAAACATCATACATAATATAAGGTATACTAGTAAGAACATATACAAAATACTGAGAGGAAACATCAATACAGGAAGACTTCTGCAAAGTACAGCAGCAACAAGGAACACACAGGCACATGTATGGGATGCAGGAGGTGTGCACAAAAGATGTTATCATTGGACAGACAGGATATCATCATAGAGATAAATAGCATGGAACGTTACCCACCAGACAGATACTATTACAAGAAATCTAGGTCCATGACATACATGAGCATGTATCAGCAAATTATTACCCAAGAACAAGGGCTGTATAATAACAGCCCTGTACCCCTTGTACATGATATTGCTGCAACATGACTCATTTCCAGGTACTATATGTACAAACATGCAGGGCATCAGTGACAGTGACCATACAACATTTGTGCAACATACATCAGTGTTAGGTACAAAGCAACATAGGTATACATATATCTTTATCTCTGTGTTTGTGTGTGTGTGTGTGCATGTGCGTGTGTGTGTGTGTGTGTGTGTGTGTCTGTGTGTGTGTGTGTGTGTGTGTGTGTGTGTGTGTGTGTGTGTGTGTGTGTGTGTTTGTGTGTGTGTGTGTGTGTGTGTGTGTGCAGATTCAGTCAGGTATGGGAAAAAAAAACATGAGAAACACAAGTTATCATGGTGTTTAAAAATGGGCACAGGTACACAGAAATGCAGTGAGTATTGAGGGTGAGGCATGTGTAGTACCATATTAAAATGCCATAGGTAACACAGGTATACATACAGCGGCACACCTGTACATGCGGAGTTGAAGACAACAAGGAAATGTGTAATGTAGCCATCAGTCTTATCTGTCCACTAGCAAATGATGCAAAGCATGACCTGACATATTGTATTATTGTCATCAATATTTATTATTTATTTGTCATTTATTTACCAAGGTAGTCCAACTGGGCCAGTACCCATTTTCAGTGGAGTCCCGCGGCGGGGGTCAAAATCACACAAGATGCAAAAGCAAACAAATTAAAAAAACAGATTAGGAAAACAAATAAAGTAAAACAGATTCATAACAAGTTATAAATTAAAAATCAAACAGCAGTTGTAAGTACATTGGAATACAATTTGAACAAGCAATATTGTTGATAGGACATGTTACAGGTAAGGCGTTTACAAGCAGTGCATAATTATAGGATTTGGTTAGGGTTATGAATGTTATATCATTACAATATTATTACTAGCATATGCTAATGTCAAAGAGGTAATACATATCACAAGTTGAAGCTAGTCAGCTAGGTCAGATAAATGATTAGAAAATCCTACAGCATCATACATTTGAACAACCACCTACAGATTAACTGTCCGCGCTCAGTACAGCAGTCATCTCTGCCATAGGATCAGAATGATACAACAGGACACACATTGGATCAAGTGGCAGTTTTACAACAATGCAGTCTAGGGTACCCATGCTAACAGCTCACACCTTAGTCATGGCTGCCCCTGCCTTGTCCAGAAACATTTGGCCTACTTTGCTGTACTGAGGAGCTGGATGTGGTAACACTAATAGGTGGGTACACAGTCTGGGAAGGAACTTTTCTGAGATGCAACCATATGGAAGTGACTATTTGGCTCACAGTGGAGTAGCCAAAAGCAGATGTACATGCATGTTGCAAGACAGACATTGAAGTCTGATGGCTATACATGTGTCTAATGAGAGGGGTCTGCGTTTCACCACTGAGATAATCTGTTTAGTACAATTAGAGCATGTAATACCCAGTTAGTACTGTAGCACTACACTGCCATAAAAAGGGTATCAATGGATCATGTCAAAGCAATGTCGACAACAGGCGTCCTTGGATCTATTGTGACCACTGACAGCATCAATTATGTCTGTCAAGCCTGTCCTTACTTCATTCCTCCACACAGTATTTTCTGTGTGTCAAAGAAGCTCGTGGCCATGCTGACACAGAGCTTGGATTATAGCTTCATTCTCTCTCTGTGAAAAATTGTCTCCCCTAATTCTGATTGATTTCTGGATGGCAGTGTGATATGCACATGTTATATTTTATATGTAGGCTCACATATTGGCATGATGAATTTACAATCTTCTATCAACTGACTTGCTCACCTCTCATTTCCAATGCAAAGCTATGAAAAACAATCCTTTTCATGTATATTATTGCCATGTGTAAAAAATAAGATGGATATGAAACCCATGCCAAGATATGTAGTATATTTAACAACATCAACACATGTAACAATTCATTAAAAAGGTTACATAGGTCATATGGGGGATTTGAACCCATGACGATGGATGTGACAACAAGCAAAGGACAATTACACATTTAGTGTACCAGAGACCCATTACTGTAGGTGTGTTGTTTCCACATTTACATGCACTTCTAAACATAGGTTCATAGGTTCATATGTAGGTACTAGGCTATTGGCCCTAGGGCCAGTATAAGTCTAGCCAAAAGGTACCCTGGCTTTCACCACCCAAGAAAATTATTTTCCTGTGCCACTGTTCAGCAGAGCCACAGAAGTGATTCCCGGGGTGAATTTTCTATCTCCCATCCAATCATCAAGATTTTTCTTGAAGAGTGCTAATGAGGAGCTTTGTTTGATATAGATAGGTAGTTTGTTCCAGAGTATGGGAAGTCTCTGGGACAGGAATCTATCCCTCCAGCATGTTCTGTTTATTGTGGTGACGAGGTTTAGGTCCCTAGAGCGTGTAGCTCATGGGGATTGGTATTTCTTTAAGTGGAGCATGTCTAAAAGCTCTGGGTTTGACATAGCTTTGTATGTTGGGCAGAGATCGCCTCTGAGTAGGCGATATGCGATGGAGTAAAGCTGCAGGTGTCCCCCACGAATGTCAGATGCCTGACATATACAACTACAGTCAGTGACACACATCATGAAAATGATAGTCATTATATGGTATGCAACACACATCGTGGAAGTTATACTGAAACAGTGAAGAAAACAGTCATTGATATTAAATATTAAACTCTTATGCAGTCATGGCTACATGTCAACACAGTAAACAGTCAACAGTCAAAGCCATCCTAGTTTCTATCAGACTGAATGTACTAACAAGTACTATTATCTTATTAAGCATCAGAGAGTATCTGTTAACTAGTCAGTGAGCATATAATTTACAGAAATCCCCAGAAGTCATTGGTTTCCTTAAACATACCACAGGCAGGACAGGTTAATTAGTAATGACTATTGATATATTTTTATTTTGGCTGTATCTGTAGTACATACATTACTAAGCATCAAAGAGTATCCATAAACTAGTCAGTGAACACACCACTTACAGAAATCCTTATAATTCTTAATTTTCCATAAATATTCTGCAGACATTCCAGTTTAGACAAAAAATACTACCGATACATTTTCATTCCGTACATATCTAATGTTCACTGGGGCTGTTTCGTTTTTATTTATACAACTGCATATGGCCAAAAGGTTGTCACTTCATTTGTTCATTTACCCATTTGTATGCATATTGCTCAATTCTGCACCCCTCCTTTATGTCACAGACAGATTGTAATTAGACTATTTAGCAAACAAAAATACTGATAACATGTAACATGTATAAGCTTTTACAGAAAAATGATAACAGGTATGTAATAATAGGAATCTATTCCATCACAACAGCAGGTGACAGATTGCCTTTGGGGCCACCTGTACATCAGCTATACCTTAAAGCAAGTTTAACTATTTGCACAAAGCTTTTAAGTAGCATCTGTACCATACATAATTAATGAGGTTCATTAACAATCAATGTTTTGGAATCTCATTTGCAAGTCTGCATAAGTTCTCAGAGTTATATGCAGGATCATCATTACAGTGTACAAATATAGGTAATGACAATTATACATTAGTTGATGAACAGGAATGTGTGTGTTTCATACCATAAAACTGTAGATGGTACATGCTCTCACAGTGCTTATGATTGTCCATTTGTTCCACGGTGTTGTATCGCATTCCAAATCTATGATGTTGTGATGTTAGCCATTAACCATGCTGTATTGCTCTTCATATTTGCATATATAATTTAAGTTATGAACCTATGAACCTAAGTTTCCCATTGCTTATTCTTACTATATATTAATAAGAAACATGTTATTCAGGGGATGTCAACATGATAGATTACTCGCACATAAACAGAATTTATAGAGGAAAAAATAAATAAATAAAATAATTGGCCTACTCATACCTCAACATAAATGTGTGAAGCACGCATACAAGTACTGGCCCATGGATCTGAGGATTTTCTGTTAGATTGCCTACTTGATATTGGGGGAAGGTCTATAAAGCAATTACACAAATCAAGCCAGGAACAAACAGTAGTAAAAACAAACAAATGAGCTGGAAACCGGAATCCCAAGGCAAACGATTTAATAGAAACAATTAAATTAGCAAACGCTTTCGGAGGGCACAGTGTCTCTCCTTCTTCAGACTTAAAAAATACAGAACAATACTCTCTGTCTTTATATACAAGTGTGTATTAGGCAAACAATTAAGCCTAATTAAATTAATTAGCAAATTGCTTAAATACGCTTCACTTCAGCACTATACATATACAAATTACTACTGTGTTGCAAAAATATCATCTATAGAGTTGAACGTAAACAAGTAGTACTGTTGTGTTACCCCCTACTAATAACAACCCCTGGTAAAATAACATAACATAACATATGTTACACCTTAATAACACCAATCCTAGCATTTTTAAGTTAAGCTCCTTGTGAGACTAATAGTGTGGTTTATGCAGCTTTGTGCCAGAAATGCGCTGCTTTTTATATAGGTAAGACTGAAAGGAAGTTAAAGAAGCGCATTTATGAACACATGTATGCTATTAACAGGCATGATGCTAACAACGCTCTTGCAAGGCATGTGGATAAATTTGTTGACCATTACTTTAAATTCACCATTCTTAAAAAAACATAAACAATCCAAATGCAGAGTAATACACCAGCGGAGGCAGGAACCAGCGTAACTAAAATAAATATAAAAGATTCAGTCACCATATACGCTGTTCCTTGCGGCAATAAAACGTATTCACTGTTGCAATGGCGTAATATTCAAACCATTAATCACTTCAAGGACTTCAAATAACATAAAAATCTTTAATAATAGAATAAAGTAAGCGCTTTCGCCAACAGGCTTCTTCAGACTTTGATAAAATTACATAGAAACAAGCTCTTTAAAAGAACTATCATGATTCCTGATTGGTTACAGAATTAGCAAAATTTGCGCTTAATAATTTAAAGTAAAACACACAAAACTGGTCATGCAAATCCATATTAATGCTTCATTTACAAGAAAACCCACACTAATGTCTAACCAAGACAGTACAGAATTACAAAGCCAATACACTGTACTATTGCATGGTAAAATTAAAACGAACAGTCTTAAAATTTAAGTTGTATGCACTTAAATTTTAAGACTGTTCGTTTTAATTTTACCATGGTTTTAATGTTTCTAGTGCTCTATGGGTGTTATATGATTTATAAAGCAATTAGTTTATACCAGAGGCCTTATTCCAAATGTTATGCTGTCAGTAACACTATAAGCTTATAGTTTAGTTTAGCAACTCTTTTAGAATGAAGAAACTTGTCAGTGTTGCACAACTCAGTGTCATGCCATACCAGTTTGCTGACTGTGCACATGTGTTTTGCATGTGTGCCGATGGCTGATGCTTTCATAATTAAACAAATAACAACAGTATTTTCTTCAATAATCTCTGTATTGCATGCCATGTAATGCACTGGAGTAATGTATGCCACTGTATGATGGACATAGTTGCCCACACATTGCCTTCTATTCATATCATCAGTACATATTAATGACAGGACATTGGGAATGTTGCATAATCATGACTGCACACCCATTATCCTCAATTGTTTTGTTGATTCACAAAGTATAAATACACCTTATGGGACATATTGTCTGAAAATTATGTTTTAATGACAAATGTGCTGCATTGTGATATACCTTGAGTAAACATATTACATTTACTGTCTCATGTTTTGATCATGTTAATGGCAAACAATATATTGTCTTTAACCTTACTTAAGTTTGTGACAAATATGACTGTTGCAGTTATCATGTTGCAAGTGAAGCAAAATTGTTCTGATTGCATTGTTCCGCTGTATACTTCGGTGGGATGATAGCAACTCACAAACGGCACTATTCCCATGCCGCGAACATAACCCAGTGAGGTCGGTCAGCTGTGTTTCTCTGCACATGCTTTCCATGTGCGTGTGTTACACCACTTTCTCTAGTGGTTGTCATTTTTCTATGTTTCTTCAACAACATGAAAGATCTTTGCTAATGTGATTTCTGTCCATTTGCTGTGTTATACTGTCACACTGGCACAATGGCTTTGTGTGAGGCATGTAGTGGCAAATATTGTGCCACACTGCATCAGATTACAGTGACTGGCATATATGAACGGGTATCCTTCACATACTGTATAGATATTCAAATGGTCCATTCATTTATACATAGTGGAGGTGATGTTTATTTGGCATCATCTCTGAATGCCTTGTTTGTCCTTATCTGTTATATTAGGACATGCATAAACAGATTTGCAAGCATGCCCATGTGTATGCAATTGAAGTACATGTGCAATGATGTACATAGCTATATATGTGTATGAATGTTTTATGATTAATACACAAATGCCCTGTAATGACTGTGTACAAACAGTTATTCCATTTTTCTGTGCTGTATTGTTTCACAGGTCTGTCCTTTTATCAGTCCTATACATGGACAGTGCTATTTATATCAAAAGGTTGTTTGTTGCACATGTTGTACTATGACTGCATGATAGTATATATATATTATACTGAAAATTATTTTGTATACCTATGCGTGTTGTTGCTTAATAGTTACACATTACTGTGCTTGTGACATATAGATGTGTTTAGTGCCATCAGAAATGCAGTTTGCCCATGTGATATACATTTGCCATTTGCTTCAATGTAGTTGGACTTCCCCACCACTCTGTGTTGTGAACACCTGCGTGTGCAACGTGTCCCCTTAGATAAGGTTGTCCTATTTTATTGTGTGCCTGCATTTTATTGCTGGCATTTCCTCACTGATGTGGGCCTGTGTTTTCCATCTCTCATTCCCCTTTTAGCTTTGCTATATACGCTGCACATATACATGACATACATTAACCTTCCTCTCTACATTGTCGTTGGTCTCTTGTTTTTGCACTGTTACAATAGTATCATGTGCCAATGTTCTGGACACCATACACACACAGGACATATGCATGCAAGGTGCTGGCAATTGATTGGATTCAATCTTTGTTCCTGTTATACTTTTTTGTTGAGCATTACCTAGGAGTTTGTTGTCATCCTTCCTCTGCACAGGCTGGTGTACATCTCACTATTTACATACAATTCCATGTCATTGGTGTGTGTATGTATGATGATACTTCTTTCTGATAGGATCATGTTCATCCATTTCATGTCACATTTATACACTGTATACCTGACAACTCATCTATGTTGCCTCTGACACGCATATGTCTTTGACATATGGCTCCCATTTTACATGTAGTTGGGTTGTGCATACTTATTTGTGAATTAGACAGCTACATTCTTGCTTTGTTACGGTACTGCTATTTTGCACTGCACTTGGTTTCTTTCCTTTCATATGCAGCATTGGAGGTTCTAGTCTATCCTCCGCTTGTCTTCTCTTGCATTTTCTTTGTTGGGTTTGCTCATCTATGCTCTTGTATCACTGCCACACAGTTTGTAACATCTCAGCACTGAGTCATGCATTGGTACTATGTATTTCTACATTACAGCATGCCTAGTATGGAACCCCATCTGTTTATCCATTTTCCTTCATCCATGTCACAGAATCTGAATGTGTGCTCTCTGTCTGCCTTACGTCTCCTTTTTCCAACCTTTGTCTATTGTGTATTGTGAGATTTGTTATATGTGTATACCTACTGCTTCATCATTCTCTTCTTCTTTCTGTCTTTTCCTTTCCTTCTCATCTAAAAAAAAGCCTCTCCGACTGTCCATCGGATGTTTGTATTTCATCATACCTTGTGTGTCCTTCTTCTTCACCCTCACCCCACATCTGCTCTTCTATCACCATATTTCCTTTACTGTGTGCATTGCTTATGTTCTCCACACGTCCCCCACCATACCTCTGAACTGTCCATATTTTCCCAGAATATCCAGATTTTTGCCTAATATTTTGGGTATGTTCCTCATAAAATGTTTGTTTTTCTGGCAAATTACTAAGGACTCACGCCTCTAAATAATGATATACATTTGAGTTTTAGACTTCATATACTTCATAAAATGCCTGCTAAGACAAATCCTGTTATTTTAACAACTTTCTAAGTTTATAAGGGCAGTATTTAAAATCTGTCCCTATCTTTGGGCCTTTGTCCTGCCATTATTTTGGGCCTTGTCCAGATTTCCTGAACTTCAAGGTTAAGAGGTATGTCCCACACCCATTATTAGCTACTGTTAGTCATGGCAACGTGTTCATGATTTCCCTTTGCCCTAAATAAGTTTTTTGTTTGAAATTTTGCGGATTCTGTAGGATTCCATAAATTCTGTTGAGTGTAGTTATTATATACATCTGTATATGAATTATGATGATTTCCATAATTGTTTGTAGATATTTGTCACTTTTTAGACAGATTGTCCACATTTCTATTTCTTTAGTAATGTTCTGTAAACTGCATTAATCTTGTATAATTTCCATAGATGTACATTGGTAATGCACATCTCAGTTTTGAAAAAACTTTGCTTGCCATTCAGATTTGCTGTGACTGCTTGAGAGTGCACAGATGTCACTGGAAATTCTCTTTTGTGTTGAGTTATTCATCGTGCACTGAAGTATATTTCCACATTGCTTGGTTATTCGCAACTTTTGCATGGAACTCAGCAAACTGAGCTAGATTCAGTAAACGTTATGGAATCTGACCCTATGTGTCCAATACTTTAACAGGTGTCTAAGTAAGACAAAATCTGGTGTTACTGTAGTTAATGCACATCAATATATTACAGTTCCCTTCTATTGTGTAAAGGTTTATTTAGCATCAACATTATAAGGTTACATTTCTGTGTATATGTCTAACTTGTGCTTATACATTGCTATTTCTGAATATCAGAAAATGTCAAATACTTTTCATTTTTGTATAAAAACTACTCCCCAGATTGTATTATTTTTGTATTGACTTTTACTAAACTTTGATCATGGATGAAAAGAGTCAGAGGCCAACCCACTTATTCAGAAAACAGACAGAGGTAAATTAAAATAAAATAAAAAAATTAAAAATAAACATTTGAGAGCACATGGTTAATACAAGGTATGTTGCATTAAATCCAGGGTAGAAAACATAAAAATACTGCTTCAGTCTGAAAAAAATATGAAAGATATTATATCATTTGAAAAAAATGATATATGAGAAATTTGAATACTGTGCACATATCACTAAAACAAAGGGAGCTGAAATATGCCAAATCATTTGCACCATAATAATCATTTACAATGTATGCGGCATTTTAAATGCAGCATTCAGTGCTAATCTTGCACAGGTTTTTACAACAGTACTAAGGAAGTTTCATAGCTGGAATGGCCTAGTTAATTCTGTAACACTAGTATATTACAAGTAAAACAGTCCATGCATGTTATATATTATAGCTAGAGTTGCTTATCTAATTCTGTAATATAAACACCTTTGTAAAAGTTCATACATATGCTGTATACATGTTTGAAAGATTTAATCGGTTAGCAAATTCTGTAATACAAACACTTCCACTAAAACCGTCACATATGTGGTGTTTGATCACATGTATAATACAAACAATTGCTTTGCTAATTCTCTAATATGAGCACATATGTAAAACAGTTAACATATGCAATATGCTTCATGCATGTATCACAGCTGCAATTTGCTTAATTCTGTAATGTAAGTACATACATAAAGAATTTTAAGTATGTAATATATTATTCTTTACAGTTTCAAACTTTATGTATTAGGATATTAATGATAATTTTTATTATAATTCTCTGTCAAGCAAAACTAATATAGTTTGTTTTCTTTTTCATAGACAAACAAATGTATATGTTACAACATGCATAAATGAGCATTTCATCCCTGGAAAATCCAGATGACCGTTTGAGCATTTCCTTGAAATACAAAATGTGCTGGCACTGTTTAGTGATGATTAATTGCTTTGCAAATTTACTCTCAAAATACAGTAGTAAAGGTAATGAGTGTTTTGTTTCAGGCAAGACCCTTAATTAACACAACAAATGAAGAAGTTGCTTTGTTCAAAATGGATAGAAACTTGCAAACCTATGATAAGCATACACATGGAAGTAGCAAGTAGAAAGGAGGAGCAAAGACTCAACATTTTCATTTGGGAGTAAATTCATATTAATGGCAATATGGAGTGATGAGTGTACAAAAAGCAGATCTGGACCCAAATATTAAGTCCCGAGCATCAAAACTATGACTTTGTCCTGCTATGTCTTGAACTTATTTAATCAATGATATGATTTTATTGTAGCATTCATAATGAAATTTAGTTTATGAGAATGGTATGGATATTTTTTTGTATTCTGAATGAATTATGTCTGAAAATGTTTTTTTTTTTATTCCCAAAATGTCCCATAGTTATTCATACAACTTCAAAATCTATTAAGTAACTATAACTGCATTATTCACATTGCCACTAGCAATCTCATTTTCATTTTGTAATTTCAAATTCAACAAATGTAAAATAAATCAATAAATAAATGCTGGGAAAATATCGGCAAACTTAAAAATGTAAAAGAGTCTTGTACAGTTGCTTTAAACTGTCATGACCCTTTCCAGTAGAAAGCATGGTAAAGAAACATCCTTGTCACTTAGAAAACAAAAATAAGTCAAAACTGTAAACTAGAAATGAAAGCCGAAGGGAAAGATATGGAACACAGATAGCTTTACAGTAGATGGACAATGGAAAACATGACTTGAAGACAGTGGGAAAATGAAGAGTGCAAGTATAAATGGGAGCTAAAAAGCAATGCAACTCATAAGAAGAGGCACAGATGTGCAAAACATGCTGCAAAAGTGATGTGGTCTCCCTCTGACTGCATATTACACCAGAGCAGCAAGTTTCCATGTACGTAGAGCTTTAAAGACAAAACAGAAGGGCAAAGATGAAAAGGACTGATGTGGGCATTTAGAAAGCTATAACGTGCAATAAACCAAACTGTTTTGTCACTTGCATAAACAAATGCACATCCAGTCAAGATAATGAAGAGAAGTCTAGTGCATGCTGAACTGCCCTAGCCAGAAGGTCACATGATGCACTGATTACCATATCAGTAACACCCATTTAAAGGCACAGTTACAATGAAATTCAACTGCACACAAACACACACACACACACACACACACACACACACACACACACACACACACACACACATATATATATATATATATATATATATATATATATATATATATAGGTCTACTCTCATACCCTGAATTATCAAAATCCTGAACGACACAATCACAAGACCATAATGTTGAAGGTTTGCTTACTGAAAGTTTAAAACCCTGAGTGTCAGAATGCCTAAATGCTGTTAATAGTTAAACAGTGTGCTGGTTATTTTTGCACTATCCCTTTAAGGTCTACAGTTTGTGAAGGTAAACAGCATGGCAGACATTAAGTTTGGAGCAGTGAATCATTGGTAAAGTATAGAAGTATATAGCATGTGAAAAAAAAGCAAGTTGTCATTTTTGAAAGGTGGGTTTAGTATATGGAACCGAGTGTGTTAGTGAAAAGATTTCTGTGTTGTATGTGTGAATGGGAAGGAAAAGTTACAGGTAGAGGTATATGCATCTATAGTAGTTGTTAAAGTGCTGCAGACATGATGTTTATGTTAGGTAGGCGATGTTGTTGAAGGAGTTAGTTAAAGCAAGACATCAATATTATTGTGAGAGATATATGTGTTAAGTTATTATTTAATTGTTTGGTAATGTATTTAGATTTCTAAGCTGTGCAGTATAATACTTGACTTGTGTACTATTAAAACTAAGATCGCTGTACAGGGCAGAACTGCATATTTACCAATTTCTTCACTGCTATGCAATTCTCAGAGTTGATATATTTAATTAGCAGTGGGTGTGGGGGTGCAGGGGGGCTTGCTCCCCTCCATAAACATATAGAAGGATGAAGTATATTGCTTTAATTCGTTATTGTGCTTTCTATCGGAGGAGGGCAGGATTGTTACTTGTGCTTATTATTTTTCGATATTTTAAATGTCAAGATTTTGAATTTTCAGTAAATATAACTTTTGATGTTATGATCTCACACTTGCGTCATTCATGATTTTGGCAATTTGTGATATGAAAGTAAACCCATATAAATATATTTATATATATACATATATATATATATATATATATATATATATATATATATATATATATATATATATATATATATATATATAGGGCTATATTAAAATGATGAAGAGGCTTTACATCGAACGCCTCTTCAGCGACACATAAAGACCGAAGTCTGAAAATAGCCAAGGCTCAGGCCAGAGATTTTTTTCCCAGGGTTCCACTTAGTTATGTTTTAAATAGTGTGTGTGTGTGTGTGTGTGTGTGTGTGTGTGTGTGTGTGTGTGTGTGTGTGTGTGTGTGTGTGTGTGTGTGTGTGTGTGTGTGTGTGTGTGTGTGTGTGTGTGTGTGTGTGTGTGTGTGTGTGTGTGTGTGTGTGTGTGTGTGTGTGTGTGTGTGTGTGTGTGTGTGTGTGTGTGTGTGTGTGTGTGTGTTTGGTACTAGCCATTTCTTTCGTTCCCAGAGAAAGAAATTGCTGTTTTGACTGATTGCAGTTTAGTGTGCTTGGTCTTTATGTGCCGCTGAAGAGGCATTCGATGTAATGCCTCTTCACGATTTTAATATAGTCCCATATTTATATATATCATACCCTAAGAAGATGAATCTGCATAAAATATTACATACAATATGGCTATACATATATGGTATGCACTATCATTATACAACTTGTTATGTACAGGAATGCATATAATCAGTACTGTTTTGAATTGCTTGATCTAGACTAGATACTTATCTGTTTTATATAAGGAGCAGTAACTATATTAAACTTTTTTTAAAATCATTCTTCTTCATCTTGGGTATTTATTTAACAGGGATTAGACAGGAGTTAAATATTTTCTTTTTCTGAAACCTGAAGATCTGCTGAACTTATTTCAATGTGTGAGACAGTTAAGTTTCAAATCATGATTCTTCATGTTTAGTCAAATGCATTTTCACAATAAGAAAGTTATATTGGCTTATTTAAAAATGATCTCGTAGACAAATCACTAGCACCTTGATGCTGAGAAAATTTGCATATGTTCTTCATATTGACACTGCTGCAGTAGTCTTAGCTATATGGGTTATTTCCTACAAGGGATATAACAGCTATCCAGTTTCCAAAGCTTCAGGGCATGTTCCATCCACTGAAACTGCCCAGCAGCTTGAGCTCAGCTGACTAAAAGACAAGTTTGGGCACGAAACCCTTCACAGCTTTACTGCTGAATATGGTCCTCTATGGCTTTTGAGGACTGATACTCAGCATGTACTTTCCTTAGCTGGGATGAAAATTTCACTTTGGGGAAAAAAAAAAATTCTGCTTTCTTATTTTTTCATGATGTTTTATTACATTCCTCTTCAGGAAAGTTATTTTAAAGCTAGGAGTATTGTGTTTTGTCTCAAGATTGCAATATACTTTTACATGGAGCACTCATTTCTGTCAGTATAAATGCAGTGTTATCTAAGTGATACAATATTTTCTGTGGAGAAATGTTGTTTATTTTTACATCGTGGGGCTGCCATAGTGTTTGATAGTGCTTTTTTACAGTGTTTTTTTTTCTGTCAAAAAAAGTGACTTTTTGGGACTGGTTGTTTTACTGGCATTGTTGCTTGTTTTCCCCAGGATAAAGGCAGTGTTATCAGCTTGGCCATGGAACAGATTGTCGCTCCCATTTTTGGTCCTTCTTCCACCCCAACCCCCAAAAAAAAGTAAAAATAAGCAGTCTTGCAACCACAGCAAGCTAACAATTTGCTTCAGCCCCAGGTGGCTGACTCCACTGTGGACATTTGTTTTACGTCAGCGCACTCATATTTTATCCTAGATTCCTCTAGTGTAGCAGATACAGCCAGTATTGACTGGAGATTAGCAATGTCCTCTGTGGCTGTTGGGGTCCCCTCAGTAGGCAAAGGAGACCCGGTCTTCTTTGTCCTGGGAGAGGGAACAGGGATGACCTCCCTGTTGTGTCAGAATGATGTGCCCACCCCTGGAGGAGCAGTAGCTGCCATTAGTAACATAGCTGGCTTCATTTTCCTGTCAAAAAGAAGCAGAAAACTAAGTATGTATCTACTACTTCTCAAATTTCTTTGGCTAGGAGTACTTTACTTGGACTGGCACAGGATTTGATTCAGGCTATTAATCTTTCTTGTAGGGGGGATTCCAGAAAATAAAGAGGGATGCCTTCTTTCCTTAAGATATTTAAGATTCGGAATTTGAACAGGAGGGTGTAGGGAAGGATTCAGGGTTTTATCCTCAGATTTCTCAGAGGAGTGTTTACTTTCTTATTCTCCCTGTTGGGGGTTCTCTTTCTCTGAGACTATTGATAGAATGTCCCAGTGTTTTTAGTGGGAGAACACTGAGGTTTCTCAATCCCTTAGAAATACCATGAGTTATTACTGAAATATTTCCAATTTCTCTTGTCCTGTCTGCTGTAGTGTGTCTTACTACCTGGGATTTTCTTGCTAGTCCGCCAGCTTTTCCTAAAAATGCAGATAAGATGTTGTGAAACTGCCAGCCTAGAAATCTGGAATTTTGTAAATAATTCTATGTCATCTGTTAATATTGATATGATTTATACAGAACTGTATGTTATGCATTGAGCTTCAAGAATGTAACCACAGCATACCCTGCTGGAAGATAATTAACTTACAAAACTTCAAGAAAATAAGTTGAAATTAAATTCTATATGATGTGCTATAAAAGTTAATTTCACTGCAGCAAGTAGACACAATGTTTAGAGCTAGAAGTTTTTCTATTATCTGAAAAGAAAAGTAATTACTAGGTTTAAAATGTAAAGTATTTGATTGCTTTATAACTTTCTAGCAGCTAAACAGTTCTGAGCAAAGATCTGAGAGATATATATTTCTCACACAGAGATGTTAAAATTCTATTAGTTTCTGGTTTAACGTGGGAACTGAAGTCAGGTGACAAAAAGTGATGTCATCCAGGGTAACCCAGCGGTAACATGTGTAATATTAATTTAAGAACTCTCTCAGAGAGATACTATCCATTTTGTGCTTTGTCATGTACCTAGCAAGAACATCCACTCATCTGCATTTTCCTTGCTCAGTAAGCAAGTTATTTAGGACATAGTATATTTTAGATATAGTTAGGAATACAGTAAAGCTTAGTTTAGATGTTTTCTGTATTTATTTGAGACTGTCCTTTAATGTTGTTTTAAACTATTTCCTGTGATTCTGAACTCTGACATAACTGTGTTTGTTTTCTGAGTATTGTCTTGTTCTTTTATTATTTATTATGAAATATATTTAAACCTATCTTTGTGGCAGATATTTGGAAGCTCTTAGAGTACTTGCATATGTATTTGGTGACACTGTATAGGCCACTCCTAAATAGCCTTGTAAGTCTTGGTCACAACTATCATTTAGATAATAGTAACATTAAACAGTAGGATTGGTCACACTTTGGTAAAGGCCTTATAGTAGCTGATAAGTAGGGGTTGGTGGCAGTGATAACTACCTTATAGTCAGGGCAGAAGGTGACACATCTAGAAACCTGTGCCATCCTTCCCCAGGAGTGTCTGTGTGTTTGTATATAAATCAAATCTCAATGTGTGTGTGTGTGTGTGTGTGTGTGTGTGTGTGTGTGTGTGTGTGTGTGTGTGTGTGTGTGTGTGTGTGTGTGTGTGTGTGTGTGTGTGTGTGTGTGTGTGTGTGAGCTACTTGGGCAGGGACACGAAGTACTGGTTGTACAGAGAGTGCGCTGGAGGTCTTGGTTTGATCCCTCAGCTGAGATCTTAACCCTATAGCTGTGCCAGTGGAGACTGTTATTGGGGAGCTGGAGAAAAAGGGAGAAACCAGCCACAGACTGACTATGATCGCTGTGTGCTCTTAAGGGAAATTGCACTTTACTGAGTGTGTACTTGTCATTCTCCCAATGCATATGTCCTTCACTGGTGCCAGTTGTGAGGAATGAGGCTCCTTGATTACTGGGCCAGTGCAGGGGCATCACAGATGTATAAAGTATCTCAGTCTTACTCCCAAACCACAACAGCAGCTGTAGCCTTAATCGACTCCTCTAATGATAAGCACTCAGTTAATTCCAGTCCTACTCTTTGTAATCCAGATGCAAAAATTATTAATAGGTAAGGGAGAAAGGCACACTTCTGCAACTCTGAATTTCTGAATTTTATTTTTTTCAGGCTCATGTGTTAACGTTTTTTTCTGATATATTGTAAATGCATGAGGAATGTTTTATTTACAGTTTCTTTTTGTGAAGAAAAACTTGCTTTAAATAATTTAGTTTGCTCTGTTGCACAGTCACTACTCACTGTTTGCAGTATATGTATGACCCTGTTGATACTTCTTCCAGGGCTTTACATACATACATACATACATACATACATACATACATACAACTATTTCAAGCATGGGCGTTGATGCCCTTCTATCATGCTTATGATCCAAAGTACTTGTTCCCATAATGTGTCCAGGCTGTTCTTAAAAATATCTAAACTAGTGTTTGCTTTAATGTACTTTGGTAGTCTGTTCCATGCATCAGCTGCTGTCTCTCAGAGAATCAATTAGTACACTTGTCATTCTTATAGAATGTTCTATATAGGCTGTCTGATGATTCTCTACTACTTTTTGATAACCCCAAACATTCCCAGAGGTAGTTGTCTTTAAATACCCTATATAACCACATAAGATCTTTTATATATGTATATATATATATATATATATATATATATATATATATATATATATATATATATATGTATATGTATATATATATATATATATATATATATATATATATATATATGTATATGTATATGTATATGTATATATATATATATATATATATATATATATATATATACATGAGACACTGTACAAGTTCAGATATTTAGTCTTTCAAAATAACTTAAATGTTCACATCCATGGATGCCCTTGGCATATTTCCACTGTAGTCTTTCCAGTTTACTCATGCTTATTTTTTTATAAGGTTTCCATGTTGTTGTTCCATACTCAAGTTTGGTTCTAATGCAACTAACAAACAATGGCTTCATCACTTCTGATTTCCTAGACTTTATAAATCTGTTTAACCTGTAGTTCTATAACTATCATTAACAAATTGGTTGATATGATTCGAAAAACTCAAAGCTGGATCTACCCATATACCCAGGTCCTTAAATGAATCTACAGTTTCAATCACTGTGTACTGTATTAAATATTCACCTTTCAATTTATGCCTCCCAAATTTCAAATGCTTAGTTTTTTTATGTATTTATCAGCATATCATTCTGCTGTGCCCAAATGACCAATTTAGTCAAGTTCTTTTGCAGACATGCCTTATCTGTAACACATGCAATCAGTTTACCCAATTTCAGGTCATCTGCATATAGACCATAGAACATCTCAGATGAAAATGTTTGGTCAGAAATATGCAATCTAAACAAATAAGGGCCTAGGACAGAGCCCGGTGAGACACATTGACTGTAATCAAGAATTTCACCTGTCCTATTGTTGTATGGCACTTTCCATGTCTTATTTGTAGGCCATACAGCTATTCATTTCATAATGAGTACATCAATACCTAGTTGTTCTAATTTATTGATCAGTGTTTTGCGTATGACCTTGTCAAATGCTGAAGTTACATCTATCTAAATTATATCACAGCACAATGTTTTCATTCATAGCTGTTATTATATTGTTGTAGAACATCATGTTACAGGTGGTAATAGATCTATGTTCAACATATGCATGCTGATATATGGTTTCAAGTCTCAACTTATACATTTCTGACAATAACTTATCCAATATTACCTTTTGATTATTTTTCTATAACTTGAAAGTAGACGTAAGGGTCTATATGACTCTGGGTTTGCCCCACTCCCCTTTCCCCTAAAGAGAGGTTTGATAAGTGCATGTCTCCAATCTTGAGAAATCTCCCCATAATTGTATGACCTAGTAAATGATAAATATAATGATACTGTAAGTTCTAGATAAAGTGTTCTCGCTTCATTATTACTAATCCATCTCCTTCCTGTGATTTGTTTGGATCCAGTTTGTGCACTTCTTTTTCAATATAATCTAATTTGATTCCAGTATCTGAGGTTATAGATATGTCACTAGGGTGACTTATCACCCCCTTTAGGCAGCAACACTGTTTTGCATAAGATTTTGTAACTATATCTATAATCTGTTGTGTGTGAGAATAACTTTTAGAATCTACACACAGTTTATCAATCTGTATGACTTTATTCCTTCCACATCTTGTGTATCTATAACGATGTTTGCTATTATACTGAATATCTTAACATTTCTTCAATTTTTTTCTTGATCTTGTCTCAACACTATGCTTAATTTGTTTTTCCAGCTTATTTCAGTTGTAGTTTGACATCGTGTCTATTTCTCATATTTCTTGTCTTTCTCCTTCCTTAATCAGGTATCTTGTTCATATTGAAATATATCTCCGTGATGTTGAATGCCTAGATCCTGATATTAAACATTTTTTGGATTTTTTTCCACTCAGACAATTTCTATTTCAAAACTTTGCATATTCCATCTGCAATTTTTCCACTGAACACATCACTCCAGGTAGTTTTACATAGTGACTGTTTTGTTTCCATGTAATCTGTAATTAATCTTCTGTGTATTTTTGTTAGAAAGTCTGTTACAGTAAAAACATTTATACCTTGACAGAACTGGTGTCCAGTCATTGTTCTTTAACCATGTTTCACAAACAATGAAAACATCAGTCTTGTGGAAACATAGCAAATTTTCTAATTAAAAAAAATATTAATGCTCCTAGCATTAACAATCAGAGATGCATCAAATGTTGCTATCTGTGAAGTGTTAAATGTTCAACCTGACAAAAGTCCTGCCTATTGTTTGTCAGATGTTGCAAAATATCTGCTGCAAAAATTCTGCTCCCTGATCCTGAAAAATACATGCTAACCTCTCTGAACACATGTGGCCCAAACTAGGCTTGGATGCTCTACACATTTCCATTTTTAAAATGGGACATTTTTCCATCTAGGCTTTTACCGCAAAAATATGTTTATTTACGATGACCTGATTATGTTTTCTATATGTGATATGTGAAAACTATATCCTAAAACTAGTACAACCTATACTACCTAAGAGGGCTGTAAGTTCCCTACTAACAGTCAGAGTTCTTGTGGATGAAAGTATTTGTACTGACATGAATAAAACAGATCCATACTTCCATACATTAAGGCATTCCAAGGCTGGTCTTACATCTTCTATTTTTGCTCCTGCCAAGCATAACACTATTCAATGTTCGTTATCTTCTCTGCAAATTGAGGTATCGGTTCCTCTAATAATTGAACCTCCAATAACAAGAATATCTCTTCTGACCAGATCTGAAGAATCTTTACTTCTAATACAATAATATCTGCTCTATCAGTTGCTAGAAAGAAATGATCTTCATCACCATTAGTCTTATAAATCCCACATTTTCACTGTGTATTAAATTTGCAAGCATACAGTTCTTAACCAACTGGCTTTGTACATCCACAGCTTGAGTGAACATCTGTCTTTCTCTTCTTTTTCTTACAGTAATGTTCTTCAATCCTTCCGCATTCAGTTTTAATTTTTTCCTTTTCACCTGCCTCTTGCCTCTTTTTTCTACCTTCTCTTTTAGAAAAAAATATGTCATCTTCTTAAGACTGAAGGTTTTCTGATAGAAAAAGTTTATTATTCCCTGTAATCCGTTTGCTACATAACAAATCAGTGTATTCTTTAGTTTGTATTCTCTTTAGTTTACAGACATATTTTAGTTTTTTTTTTTCTTTCTTCTTATTTGTTATGAACTTCTTCCTTTCTTTCTTCTTTTGTTTCCTTCTAAAGACTTTGAATTCTCAGATTCCTGAATACTTGCATTCAGAATTCCAAAGTTGTCAAGGGCATCATCTTGTTTCATAGGGGTTGAATGATCTTTAAAGACAATAGACACATTGTTTCTTAAATGTGTGCTATTTGTGCTTTGCCTAACATTCCCCCAGATTCTGCAAGCCTTGCACGGCATGCAGGATTAGTGCAGTAGCTCTAGAAGGCAATATGTCTGCCATGCGATCCAGGAATAGCCTGTAGGGGCATGCACGAATGTTCCTGCACTAGTCCTGCACGGACTCAGCCACTGTATGCAAATTACCCCATTTGCAAACGAAATCCATGCAAATGAGGTGAATTTGCGATCCATGAAGCTGGAAACCGGCCTTGCAGGACTAGTGTAATCTGCAGAAATGTACTCGGTTAGTAACCAAGTCCATTTCTGCAAATTCAAAAACGGAGCCGTGACAGCTCCAAATAAAGGGTGCATATCATTCAGGAAGCATGCCAATGGCCAAGTATAAGGCCATTGGCTTTGCATATAGTTGAAAAAAAATAAATTCAACTTTTATTTTTTTTTTTAGCCGATCTTGGCTGTTTAAGCATAGGGGTGCGGCACGCAAACGGGATCGGGGGGAAATAAGAAAATAAACCTAAAATAAGCATTCTAACTAAAATCACTATTCTGCCATTATAGTCACTGACAGGCAGAAGACAACATGGCCAGTGAGTAGTGGTTGCTAAGGGGTGAGGATCAGTGTGAGACATGTAACTATGCATTAGCAGGCAATCCTATGCAAATGAGGGGAATGATAGTGAATCCCAGATTTCCCCAGCATGCTAGTCAGCCCCCAACAGTGTAAGAGCAGGAACAGCTTGGTGCAAGCCTAGGAGTTAGCTGACATCATAGGGGGGTGTTAGGCATACTGCAAGTGGACTGGAGCCCTGTGGCTCAGGTTTGCTCCTAGCTTAGCACAGCTAGGCAAGGGGGTGTGTCTGAGTCTGCCTAGCACTCTTTACATTGCCTAAGCAGGTGTGCACGCCGCCCACCGGGTTTTAAAGAAAAAAAAATGGTAAACCAGGAAATAACAGCTCTGTGTACATTTGAGCACTGTGTTTGTGTGGCACACCCCTGAGCTTAAACAGGAAGGCAATGGGAAGGGAAAACAGTAGTAGAAAGTTAATCAAGGAGAACTAGCATAGCTGGCAGGTGAAATGTATCAGAATCAGCCAATTACAAAGGCAGCAGACCAGCCCAGCCCAGAACACTATTATAAACTATGCAAACACCTTCCACTCTAGTTTTTCCCATACTCTAAACAACCGGTGTATACAAGTGGGGAAGTTTTAACGGACTAAAAAACAATGATAGGGACTGCAATAGCTATCATACAACAACTTGTGGAAGAGGCTGATAGTGGTGAGGATGTGAATGCTGTTGACCAACCCACAGTGAGGAGACGAAGAAGAGTGTACAGACCCAGGGTAACCTACCAGGGGCTACATGAGCTGGAGATAGTGGAGCACTATAGGGTGGACAGGGACCTCCTACAGTAAATTGTTGAGCTGTGCCGGCCACACCTGACATACAGAACTAACAGAGGGGAACCCATCCCAGTGGATACCAAGGTATGTGTACGCCTAAGAATACTAGCTACAGGTGCCTTCCAAAGGTCAACTGGGGATATGATGGGGATCTCACAGTCATCAGCATCCAGGGTACTCCATCAGTTCCTGATGCCATGTCAGCACATGCCAGTGAGCATGTATATTTCCTCAACACCCATGAGGCGTTGGCCAGCAATATGCAACTGTTCCACCAAATAGCAGAATACCCTGAGGTAGTGGTTGCTATAGACTGCATGCACATATGCATAAAAACACCAACCCATGAGTGGGGTAGGGTCTACATCAACTGCAAGGGCTTCCCCTCCATCAACTGCCAGGTCATGTGTGATGCCCTGGACATAATAATGAATGTGTGTGCTGGCTGCCCTGGAAGCTATCATGATTCCCACATCTGGCATCTGACCAGAGATTTGCCAATGGGGACATCCCTGACGGTCACTTAGTGGGGGATGGTGGCTACGCACTTGAGCCTTGGCTGATACCAGAACTCCATAATGAGGTGCACGCACAGACCAGAATTATAAAATAGCATGTGTTTGGGATGCTCAAGTCATGGTTCTGGTGCCTGGACACATCTGGTGGAGCCTTGCAGTACTCACCAGCTACATGTACTAAAATTGTCATTGTATGTGCCATGCTACACAATATGATCTTGCGGAAACAGCTGCAGCAGGAACAGCACGGGGCAGGGCCACACAGCCCCACACCATTGCCAAGGCCTGCACAGGCACAAAGTGACTTGGAGGAGGAACAACCTGAGTCTGCCACAGTAGGCAGAAGGAGGCATGCACAGTATGCTCTGGCCTTGGCAAAGAGGCAACGCATAGCACATACACTGACACAGGAGGGACCCAGGGAATAACACCTCTCTCTGACTCTCACATACAGTAAAAGGGATGCCAAACATGACACTACCTGTGCTCAACCATGTGTAGGGAGTGTACTATGTGCAGCCGACAAAGGCAGCCCTGCAGCACCACCCTCAGTACTGGGACACCCACAAGGTAAGTGACTTGCACATGCCAGCCAGGGAGGTTTACATATCCAACAACAGTCACAGCCAGCAGGGCAGGTGTAAACAAACACAAACAAAGGCTGTGCTTTGGCCTCTGAATGATGCCTATGGGTAACTTCCCCCCCAGGCCTACACAGACAGACTACAGCAGGTCAGGCAGTGGGATGTTAGTTCTGAAGGGTAAGAAGTCAGAAACTAATACGTAGGTCAATCAAAGCTAAGACCTGTAGTACACTGATATGCCTTAAGTCAGCATGATAGGTTAGAATACAGAATAAAATGGAGTATCTGATATACCAGTACAGTTATATCAAATGCGTACAAGTGTCAGGTGTGCCCCCCCATCCTACTTAGAAATGTAATAACACTCAGATGTGCCTCCCAGTCCTATGTAGAAATGTAGTAACAGTCAGTAGTGCCCCTCAATCCTGTGTAGAAATGTAGTAACAGTCAGGTGTGCCCCCCCAATCCTGTGTAGAAATGTAGAAATAGTCAGGTTTGCCTCCCCCCAATCCTGTGTAGGAATGTAGAAACAGTCAGGTGTGCTGCACCAACCCTACTTATTTATGCAGTAATGGTCTGGTGTGCCCCTCCAATCTGATGTACACACATCATAACAGTCAGGTATGCCCCCACAACCCTATGTAGAAATGCAGTAACATGTATGTATAGGTATAATACCAGTGGAGCACAGATGCACACAGGTGGCCAAGGTAGCAGGATAGGTTGTAGCATCTGCACAATATGCAGGTATGTGTGTATGTGTGTTAGAATGGTGTATGTTTCATATTGTGAGAGAATAGTTGGTATGTATGCATGCTGAGGTAAGACCTGGTGGCCATGGCTCACTACCGCTGATGACAGGGACAAGTCCTCACAACTGCAGTGCCAAACACAATACCCACCAGTATAACACAAGCTAGCAGTAAGCCATTGCAAATGTATGATGGTAATATGTGTCACCATCTGAAAGACTGACATGGCATGACTGTTGGGCAAGATATACAAGCAGTACACAGCGGAAAGTACCCCAGACATAGAGTATATATTGTGTCACTGTGAAATGGACACACCCTTGGAATAGTACATACAGGTATGCATCACATTATCTGGTCCTGTAGTAGGGGATACCGGTGTTTTCTGCCCAAACACTCGCAGATCACAAAGGAGGTAGGACTGATGTATTGGGAAACAGTTGATGTACCTGCACATGCAAGCATAACTGGAATGCCCAATGTATATCTGTGTGTCAGATGCAAGTAGTGTCCATAGCACACATACACCCAGCTCACGCAAACACCACCCACAGGTACCTCTCTGGTTGTACCACTTCTGTGGGGAATGGGTACAATATGACCCCACCTCTGTATGGCAATAGCGAAAGAATGCAGCATGCAGTGCAGTTGTCCCATGCAGGTGTGTCACCAGCTGTAGGTAGTACCCTGCTAGCATCCACACCACCTGTTCAAGACTGATAGACGGTATGGACATGAACACCTAGCACACCTACCCTGTCACCCCAGGGGAATATACCGTATGGTGATCTGAGACTGTAGGACTGACAGAATGCCACGGCCTGCCACTTCTGGCTCACATCAACAGCTAATGGCCCACAGGCCTCTTCCAAGGGCCTGTGTCTCACATGTACTGCCAATGCATGTTATGTCATGGACACCCAATTAACAACACAACACACTCCACATTCGTCATATGCAAGGCCATGTGGACAAACCACAGTAACATGTCCACCGTGTCCCACTGCATGAACTGTGGACTAACACCAACACACAGTTGTGATGGGGTGATAACCATAGGGAAAGTATCAGAGAATGCATGCATAATGTAAGGAAGAGGAGAGAATAACAGAGGGGGTGGGAGCGTGGGCAGCATGGACTGTGCAAGGTCCGACACAAAGCTGTGTGCAGACACTATCCCTGCCTCTAAACACATAAATGGGTGGCTACATACATGCCTGCACAACACAATAGGGGTAATGCCCTGATTCATGGCCCCTGCCTCTGGGTAATCTGTGCGAATCTGTACAGCTGTGAGGTATTGCCATAGCAATATAGGGCCATACTTTTATATTGATGGATGTACAGGTATGTGATCCCCTGCTAGCACTATACCAATGTGCTGAACTGGATACACAGACTCAGCAGCAAGTGTCTGCAGCTCCCCCTCCAGGATGGCATAACCTACCATGAATATGTAGGCATCTGCCCACAATACCGCACACAGCTGCAGTCACCCTTGTCCCCCAAGACATCACTGTGAGCAGGAATGTCCACCTGACAGTACATGAGGACAGAAAACATCACAGTGTATAACAGTGCACATGTCTGAATATCTCTGCTAACAGCTGTACCATGTAGCTGAATCAGCACAGACACAATCACCTACAGAACACACTATCCCCTGCACACTTTGTCCCCATATTGCCAAATGATCGACAGATACCCTGCAGAAACAGTTTGCTACCTGTAGGTGTACAACACAAAGGTCTGCACTGGAGTACAAACTACCTGGAACCAATCCATACATGCAATACAGAAGGGCATACTGGGCATGCTCACACACTTAGAAAAATGAAGGCAATGTCAGACAACAACATACTGAAATGTCATACTGGGCATGCTTACATCCTTACACACATGAAGCCCATGTCTGCAAACAGCAGTGGACCAGACATATCTGGCAGCTGCAGATGTTAGTGCAGACACTCCTCAGTATGCAGCACTCATGCTTTGCACACACTGTGGATAGGAATACAGACATATATAAGGACAACACACTATAATAAGCCAAAAGTAGATGTACATAAATGTGTGGAAGAGAGTGACTGTGACAAGGAGCCAGCCAGGCCTGTCCCACCCAGCACACAGCCAAATGGCTACAGCCACATGAGGTTCAGATGTCACTCACTATAGATACTAGCCACCAGTATCTGTCAGCATTACAGACTGTGGTGCAAGTGCTAGCTGTGAAACATGACTGTACAAGGAAGTAGTCACCTAGCAGCTGTATACATGTACCTGTGGAATATGAAACTGCATGTGCTCACATGTGGTGTGTCAGCCTCTAGATGAATGGGTTATGGCCCATGCACACACACTGCCTTCCCCATAGCCCTACTATGAACAGCCTGCTAAGGTCATCCACTGGGAAATACACCTTTAGGAAAGTTGTAGCCCAGTAATCTCCATGGCGCTTCCTGTAACTGCACACTGCTGTAGTGTGATAAACTAGTTAGGAAGGGGTTCCAGTTCCAGACATGGCAACTGTGTGTGTGTTCTGTCTGTCTGGAGAGAAATGCTTTTTAGGCTAGTCACACTCCCTACTATTCAAATGCCCTACTTTGGTAAGGCTGCTGATGTCATCCACCTTGAAATACATCTTTGGGAAAGTTGAGCCCAGTAATCTCCATGGCGTGTCCTATAACTGCAAACTGCTGTAGTGTGGTAAAATAGTTAGGTAGGAATTCTAATCCCAGACTTGGCATCTGAGTGTGTCTGTCTGTCTCTGTCTGTGTAGAGAGCAATGTATTTTAGGCTAGTAACACTCCCTACAATTCAAACACCCTACTTTGGCAAGGCTGCTAATGTCATCCACCTTGAAATGCACCTCTGGGAAAGTTGTAGCCCAGTAATCTCCATGGCACGTCCTATAACTGTGTACTGCTGTAGTGTGATAAAATAGTTAGGTAGGAGTTCTAATCCCAGACTTGGCAACTGTGTGTGTGTGTGTGTGTGTGTGTGTGTGTGTGTGTGTGTGTGTGTGTGTGTATCTGTGTATAGAGCAATGCTTTTTAGGATAGTAACACTCATGATAGCTCAAATGCCCTACCCTGGCAAGCCTGCTGATGCCATTCACTGTGAAATACACCTTTGGGGAAAGAGTACTCCAGTTTTCCCTGTGGTGCATCCGGTAACTGCTTCATGCTGTAGTGTGATATAAAATTCTGGTAGGGGTTCTATCCCCACACATGGCAGTTGTTAATTTTTTGTGTGTGTTTCTATGTCTGTGTAGGGAGCAATGCATTTTAAGCTAGTCATACTCACTACACTTCAAATGCTCTACTTTGGCAATCCTGGTGATGTCATTCACTGTGAAATACACCTTTGGGGAAGGAGTACTCCAGTTATCCCTGTGGTGAGTCCTATAACTGCTTCATGCTGTAGTGTGATATAGAACTCTGGTAGGGGGTTCTAGCCCCACACATGGCAGTTGTGGATGTTTTGTGCATGTTTCTATGTCTGTGTAGGGAGCAATGCATTTTAGGTCAGTCATACTCATTACACTTCAAATGCCCTACTTTGGCAATCCTGCTGATGTCATTCACTGTAAAATACACCTTTGTGGAAGGAGTACTCCAGTAATCTCTGTGGCGTGTTCTATAAGTGTTGTAGTGTAATAAACTAGTTAGGTAGGAGTTCTAATCCCAGACATGACAGGGTGTGTGTGTGTGTGTGTGTGTGTGTGTGTGTGTGTGTGTGTGTGTGTGTGTGTGTGTGTGTGTGTGTGTGTGTAAACCTCAAAATGCACTCTCTCGAGGCACTCCTAAAAATGGAGAACATTGATATCTGTGCAGTAACTAAGACCTGGTTCAAGGCTCCAGAGATCACCCCTGCATTACCAGGCTATAATTTATATCACACCATTCAGCCACCTAACCTAAACCAAAACACTAAAGGTGGATGCGTGCCCATATTCATTAAGGATATCCACACCTCCAAGCTAGTTGCTCAGCATAATGCATCTGAGATCATCCAAGTGCAACTAACTCTGGGTAAAACCGCAATCCAAATTGTAACTTGCTACAGATCCCCCACCAAGCCCAAGGATTGCCACTCCTCATTTCTTGATACACTGGAAAATATTAGGGTACAACCCAACACACTAATAATGGGTGATTTCAACTACCCCACCATTAACTGGGAAAACTACTTATGTACCAACTCTTTTGCTCAAAGTTTTCTGGAATTCATAAATTTCAATGCCTTGGATCAACTTATCCACACCCCAACCAGGGGCAGCAATATCCTAGACTTGGTCATTACTAACATGGGTGACTGGTGTTCCACACCAGAGGTCAATTCCTTGCTGGTCAGATCTGACCACAAGCTAATCAGCCTAGACATCCACATCATTCCCCTACCCCCCATTAGAGAAACCACAGTAAAAAATTCTCCAAAGCCAACTCCACGCTTCTTAATTCAGAAGTGGCAAACTTTACAATACCCATGCAGATGGATAATAGAGGTACGACTGCTGAATCCTACAAAAATGCATTTTATAAGCACTTACACAAGTGCATGGATTGTACTATCCTTAACAGAACCAAGATGCTATCCTCCAAAAAAAGGAAGCCAATCTGGTCGTCCCCTGCCATAAACAAACTCTACAATGAAGAAAGAAACTGTTGCAAAAAAGAGTAAAATACCATGACTGAAAGAACTCCCTGGTGAGCCTTAGTAAGAAGCTGAGATCCCTCATAAAATCCTCCAAAGCTAGTTATGAAAACAAAATTGACACTAATTCTAAAGACAACCACAACACATTCTATAGTTATGTCAAGAAGCTCAATGGCGACACTCAGATCTGCTCTGAGTTGCAGCACAATGGCACTAAATATACAGAACCAACTGATATTGCCAACATCCTGGCAGATAGCTACAATGCTAACTTTACCCCCCTCACCCCGTAAAGGGACCATCTCTATACTGGAAGAATGCAAAGTTCCTGTAATCACGGCTGCACAGGTAAAAACCACACTATCCAAAGCCAAGAACGCAACATCCATGGGAGCTGACAACAACCCAGGCTGCATTCTACATGAACTACAGAATGAACTGACACCCCAGCTAAGCACCATGTTCAATCATAGCCTCACCTCAGGCTTTGTGCCCACTGAATGGTGCACAGCAATGGTTATCCCACTCCACAAAGGGGAGCCACCATGGACCCCGGGACTACCGCCAAATTAGCCTAATGAGCCTGGTCTGCAAGGCCATGGAACTTATTATTATGGAACTTTTAAACAAAGACATTGATAATCTCTAAACCCTGGACCCCACCCAGTTCGGGTTTGTGAAAGGCAGATCATGTCTCTTAAACCTGATTGACTTCTTTGAAGCAGTCACCAAAGCCGTAGATGAGGGTAAGGTGGTTCACACTGTCTATCTAGATCTCGCCAAGGCTTTTGATACCATCCCCCACTCTGGAATTATAGATAAACTCACTAAACTAGGTATAAATCCCTATGTGACAAGAGGGGTTGCCAACTGGTTCACTGAGAGAAACCACACTGTGAAAGTTACAGACTCCAAATCCGACTTCAGACCAATGACAAGTGGAGTACCACAGGGTTCAGTCCTGGCTCCTCTCCTGTTTGGTATCTACTTTTCTGAAGTACAGGCTAACACAGAAGGTCTTTGGCTAATGAAGTTCACAGATGACTGCAAACTAGGAGCCATAATTGAAACTCTTAAGGATGTGGACATACTACAAAAGAGCCTCACTGAGACAGATGCCTGGTGTCAAAGCCATGACCTCAAACTCAATGCCAAAAAGTGCATTGTCATCCCCTTTGGTAAAAACTCTGTACCCATGAGTTACCACATAGGTGGTAGTCTACTTAACACTGAAAGTGTGATAAGAGACCTTGGGACACAGGTGGACAGTAGTCTCTCCTTTGATAACCACATCACCACAGTAGTAAGGAAATCCTTCTATGTGGCACACCTCATCACAAAAGAGGTCATTGTTCCCCTCTATTCATCACTCATTAGACCTATTATAGAGTACAATTCCCCTTTTGTTATGTACCTCACAAGACATCTACAACAACTGGAAAGGCTGCAGAAATACCTCACAAAGAGGATTACTGGCCTCAAACAGATGCCCTACACAGACTGTCTCAAGAAACTCCAGCTTTATTCCATCGCATATCTCCTACTCAGAGGTGATCTCTGCCTAACATATGAAGCCATGTCAAACCCAGAGCTGTTGAACATGCTACACTTAAATAAATCCCAATCCCTCTGAGCTACATGCTCTAGGGACCTAAACCTTGTCACCACGATAAATAGAACATGCTGGAGGGATAGATTCCTGTCCCAGAGACTTCCCATACCCTGGAACAAACTACCTATTGATATCAAACAAAGCTCCTCATTAGCACTCTTCAAGAAAAATCTTGATGATTGGATGAAAATTAGGAAATTCACCCTGGGGATCACCTCTGTGGCTCTGCCTGACAGGGGCACAGGAAAATAATTTTCTCGGGTGGCAAAAGCCAGGGTAACTTTTTTGCTAGGCTTGTATAGGTCCTAGGGCCGATAGCCTAGTACCTACCTATGAACCTATGAACCTATGTAATTCATATCCTGTGTGGAGGTGGTTGTGAGTGTGTAACTACTAGACTGAATGGGGAGTGAGTTTTGCAAATTTCAGATATGGTGGCCCTAGTATATATAACACAATGTCCACCATACAGGGATAACAGATGTGAAATAGCCGAGAGGCTGGGGTGCATTTCCATACACCCACATGTGACATCAAGGCCAGGTGAACAAAGTGAGTGACCCTTGTATTACCCAGATAACACTCTTAACCCATGTCTCATACACATACACATACACACACACACACACACACACACACACACACACACACACACACACACACACACACACTTGCCTAGGCAACAGACGCTATGTTGGTAGTACCCTGCATATCGCCCACTGATAGTAACCACGGTGTGATTGCATTGGGCTATAGTGGGCATGGCACCTCGACCATTAGTCCAATAGACACGTACATGCCAACAGTGCACTTTCCCCATGTTCCCCACTGGACAACTGCAAACCCATGTTGTGCCTTCAAATGTGACCCACAAAGGACATACCATCCTTGAAATCATGCTCTGTATGGACAGATGCCACTGACACCAGGGAATACAAGTATCATGCTATCAATGTAGGTGCTGGGTCAACCTGCCGTCCATTAACAGTTCCTGCCACATGAAGCCAGGACTGGCACATCTGATTATAACAATCTGTGTACAGAACATGGGCCCGACACCCCAGGTACAGTTCCACATGTGACTGTACATGCATGTGGGAGGTGTGCACATCCCAGACACTGTCCATGTCATGGACTAAGGAACACATACATGGCAAACAATGCACAGCATTGGCCACATGCAATAGTCACCCAGGTGACTGGATGGTGAATACAATACCCACCTGTGTGGTCAAATCCAGACACTGCACCACTGAGCCACAATGCAGACCATTGTCATGTGGCCTGATGCCAAAGTATATCCATTGCCTAGCCTTGTATAGCCATCTGGCACAGTCGACCACTACACACCCGTGAAGCAATGCACCCATGCATCTCAGTACTGGCACCGTGTGTGTGTGTGTGTGTGTGTGTGTGTGTGTGTGTGTGTGTGTGTGTGTGTGTGTGTGTGTGTGTGTGTGTGTGTGTGTGTGTGTGTGTGTGTGTTGTATGATGCATATGACCACATTCACACTCAATACAACCCCCATTGGCATACTGTAGCATGCTGCCAGATGTCAGACACCTCCACATAGAATGTCGGACACCTCCAAATACCCTTTGCCCATATAACCTCCATATAACCCCTGTGGTGCATGTGATACCTGCACAGTAATGTGTTGTGGCAATCATTCTAGTGATGATTTGTATTCCTGGCCCTGCCAAGTGTGTCAGTGTGTGTGCATCCCTGTGAGAGTGTGGCTGTGTTGATGCTGGCACCTGTTCATGCAGACAGGTATGTGTACTATACCTACCATATAGCTACCATATTCCTGCTGCAGATGTCACTCACCATCACATATACATTTTGAGAGCACCTCAGCATGTAACCTATGTGGCACATCCAATAACTGTACAGATGTGATAGCACTACATAGTTATCAGGGGTTTGATACCCTGTACTGGTAGGTGTGTGACACAAACATTCTTATATTTTACTTTCGCACTCCTCCATGACTTTTCTTTGCCTCTGTCTGCCTCTCTCACTCCCTTGCTGGCAGATGTGGAGACTTACACCTGCTTTGCTTAGGCAGCAGCATGTGTATTTTAAGTGCAGCTCATGATCAACTGATGGCCTCTGCATGAATTGCAGCCCTCCTCTAGCTGATTGCATGTGGAGCAGCTGTGGTAACATTCCCATAGCCAATTGCATGGAAACACACTCCAATAGCTAGGACCATTATGTTGGTGTTGGGCCTTTACATTCACTGTGAGCAGGAACTTGATCTGTTGTTTGGCAAACAGCATCTCAGATGTATTGGGGATCTTCCTCTAACAGCATACACTGTGGAACAGGGCAACACACAAGAGGGGGATGTGCTTGACCTGACTACAGACTGTAAGTGCTGCTATACTGCATTTGGAGTAATGCTGGTTTAACAGGGTATGTGTGGATATGGCTGTCCTACATGTTTTAATAGCTGCCATGTCAGTGTTATATTTATGAGGAAACCCCCCATCTGTAGGGTCATCTGCAGACTGGGCAGTGTGGGGTGACTTTTGTTTCATGTGTTACCCACAGAGCACCTATCTGTGAACTGCAGAAGGTAGTGTGAGGATTGCAGTCTGTAGATGGTGACAGCCGTGAGAGTTACTGACTTCATATCGCTCGTAGGACATATGTTACAACAAACCCTGCTACAACAGTAAATATATGAGGGTATCGCAGCAACATGTCAATATTGGCCCTGTGTATGTGCCTCCAGCCACAACTTTGTCAACCTTTGTGTATATGTCATGCAGTAAGAGGTGCATATGTGCTGTACACCATAATTAGTGTAATCATATCTGATAATAAGCCAGTGAGATATCAGACTGCTACACATGTTATGTGTAGTAGGGGTTACATTTTATGACATAATCTGGACATTTTGTGGTTGTGTGCACAGTACTGAGGTCTGTGTACTCTTGGTGATTGTCAACACTGTGTGTATAGTTAATATGTACTTTGGCCTGTGTACAGACTATGGTAGATGTCATTGTTCTTGGTCCTGTTCTATCTGATGTTACATGCTGCTCCACTGTGTTTTACCCTGTTGGTTTACATGTTTGTATGGCCATGCACACACATGTTCCATACCACAAACAGGCTTCGGACCACACTGTGTAGCGGCCCAGTATATATAGGGTTAGTGTGTGAGTGGCACATATGAGGATGGTGTTGAACAGATAGTCTATATACTGTAATATCATGCTAGCTTACCATAGGTGGCTGTGGTTGTGTTCACATTGGTTGCCGTTATGCACTTTCACACAGATGTATCATGCTCTGTGCTGTGACATGCCTGTAGAACCTGCTATACATGCTGGTACATGTGCATTCCCCCATAGGAAGTGTAGGCCAGTGTTGAGCCAGTCTACCTGTAGCCTGCACAGTGTGTTGTTACATTCCTAGCAGCTTAGTGTACTTACCAAGTGAGATGTCATGTCCAGATACTTGCCAGATGTACTGCTGCTGGGTCACCATAACAGTCATGTATGTCAGACAGAGCAGTGGGATGCTGTACAGATGTATTTCAATATCTATTGGCTAGTATGTGGACATGGCACCTCTGTACCAGCAGTTATCATGTGTCAGGACAGACTGGGGTGTGTGAATGCATAATCTATGGGGGCAAATGTATACCAATAGTTACGTGTTATACCCATATACATGACTGTTAACATCCACATTATCAGGCTTGGTCCACATGTCTTGCACTAAGGGGTTCTGTGTATACCTCTGGACTGTCCAGAGTGTGTCAAACTGTCCACAAATATTGGTCAATATCTATGCTGTAGTCCATAAGAGCATTACGTGTTAGCAGTGGTATTGTCCTATGATGTGTCTGTCAGTAGCCAATGGTGCACATGATAAAGCAGATGTGACCTCCCACACACATCATGCCTACACTGCCTTAAGGTATCTGGATGTACATTACCAACCAATTCACTTTGGGTAAATGCAGGCCTACCGACTCCTGCTATACAGACTGTTCTGTTTGTCAGTGTGCTTGTGATGGTGCCAGTTATGCCTTGTTATGTAACAATTACATCCCATTGGGTCAACTGAGGTCTTTACCGCCTAGGGATTGTGTACAGAGTGTAGATAGAGACTGCTGAACTATACATCTGCATTACTTACTGTTGATTGTTTGGTATCCTGTGTGGCCCAGTCAGTCTTTACTATCGTACTACTTGAAGGCCTCAGAATAGACAGAAACATTTGTAAACCTTTCGAGACTACTGTATTAGTATAAATGTTTCACAGTTGCATTACTCTGTTTATATGGATGTCATTGTCTAAACAGCTATGTGACATGGCATATACAACTGTAATAGTACACAAATAAAGCTTTCCCATTTATGCAAACCTGTGTGTGGTGTTATATCCTTTGACCTATCTGTGGTTGTATGTTGCAGGCAACGATTGTCATTTGTATGGGTGGGTCATACAGTGTCCATTTGTTAGGGTGGTAACTGTAGGCATAGTGGCTGGTCCATATTGTGTGCACCTTCTACATATGTATCTTACTATACATGTCTCTGCATGTGTATGTGTAGTTACATATATATCTATATTTATGTATATATATATATATATATATATATATATATATATATATATGTATCTGAATATATGTGTCTGTGTATATGTAGACTAGAGATGTTGATAGCTTCCACATTGTACATTCCGTATGGGAGCCAGACTGTACTGCACGATATGTTACTGATACCAGCCTGACATCATACAGGTGGGAGGAGTAATGTTATCATCTTGTGCCCATGTTGTGTCAGGGCCTGGTTATGGGATCTGCAAGAGTTTGTAGTGTATTGCAGAGCAGACATGTTTGGGTGTGGGGGGTATACCAATTTGTACAAGACATATGTTGACTGGGACTTCTCAACCCCACTAACAGTGCATGTGGACATATATGTCTTTGTTATGTTCCCATTGTTATCTACAGATGTATATCCTTATATACCTAGCTATATATATATATATATATATATATATATATATATATATATATAGCCATATAGATGTAGACATATATATCTATAGATGTATGGATTTGTATGTATGTATATATATATATATATATATATATATATATATATATATATATATACACACACACACACACACACATATAAGTGTGTATATATATATATATATATATATATATATATATATATATATATATATATATATACATATATATATATTTCTATATTTTATCTATATCAACATATATAGATATGTTTTATCTATGTAGATATTAATATATATACATACACACTTACATCTGCATGTTGGAATGCATTCCCCTGTGCTGTTGAGTGACTGGGCTGGATGATATGTTTGTGAAAACATTAGTGTTATGTATGTATGACATGGCTTAGTGGTCATTCACTTTGGCTGTGGTGTGCAGGATCCTGGGTTCAAGTCTTGCAGAGGCTGTTTATTTTGTTGCCTGGCAAAACAAGGGCCATTGGATACAGAGTGATTAAGACACTTTTGAGCAGTTGTAAGCGGGTTTGTGCAGCTTTGCATGGAGGTAAGCACTGCTAACTTCCGGTTACAGTTTCTTATACTCAGCTTCTAAATTGCTTAACCAGTGTAGGCATTGCTTACTCCCACACAAACAGGCTTAAACCCGCTTACTGCTGCTTAAAAGTGCTTACTTGTGCTTACCCATGTGCTAATTTCTTTAAAAGAAAAGAAAAAAAGGTTGATAAGAAAGTGGTGAAAAAGGGGCACAAGGAGGGAAAGACACTAGGGAAAATAGCTAGAGATGTGCAGGAAGGTCCATTGCTGCCCATTTCTTCTACAGCAACAGCTGGGCATATACACTGAATTTGGAGTTATATTTGGACACTGAAACCCCTGGGAGACGGGTGAGGACAACAATAATAATTTGTGATGCCAATTATAGGTTCATAGGTAGGTACTAAGCTATCTGTCCGAAGGCATTTATAAGCCTAGCCAGAATGTGTTGGCTTTCACCACCCCCTTAGATTAGTTCCCTGTGCCTCTGTCCAGCAGAGTCATTGAAGTGATCTCTGGGGTAAACTTTCTGTTTCCCATCCACTCGTCAAGGTTTCTCTTGAAAATGGGTTCGGGAGGAGCTCTGCCTAATGTAGATTTGAATCTTGTTCCACAGCATGGGAAGTCTTTGGGACAGGAATCTATCCCTTCAGAATGTTCTATTTATTTTTGTGGTGAAGTTTAGATCCCTGGAGCATGTGGCTCGAGGGGATATGCTTTTCTTTAGGTGGAGCATGTCCATCAATTCTGTTTGGACATGGTCTTGTTTGTCAGGCAGAGATCACCTCTGCGTAAGTGGTATACAGCCAAGTACAGCTGGAGTTTCTTCAGTCGAGCTGCATAGGGCATCTGCTTGAGGCCAGTGATCCTCTTGGTGAGGTACTTCTGTGATCTTTCCAGTTGTTGCAGGTGTCTTGTAAAGTGCATTCCAAATGGGGCATTTTACTCTATGATGGGTCTGATGAGTGATGCGTAGAGGGGTCCAATGACCTCTTTTGATCTGGATGCAAACCCTTTTTTGATTAAGTGAGCCACATAGAATAATTTTCTAACCACTTTGGCAATGTGATTATCAAAGGAGGGGTTTCTATCTACTTGGGTCCCCAGATCCCTTATTACGTCTTCTGTATTTAGGGGGCTACCACCTATGTGGTAGTTTGTGGGTACTTTGTTTTTTCCAAAGGTGATGACTATGCACTTTTTGGCATTTAGCTTGAGGCCACAGTTTTGACACCAGGTATCTGTCTCAGTGAGACCCTTTTGGAGGATGTCTGTGTCAGCTGGAGAGTCAATTATAGCCCCTAGTTTGCAGTTGCCTGCAAACTTGGTCAGCCATAGTCCTCCTGTGCTTGCCTGTACCTCTGATAAGTATATGCTGAACAGGAGGGATCCTAGGACTGAGCCCTGGGGAATGCCACTTGTAACTGTTTAGAGTCAGATCTAGCTCCTGCAACTCTTACCATGTGGGTTCTGTCCATGAGCCAGTTGGTAACCCATCTCATGATGTAGGGATTTATGTTCAGGCTGGTGAGCTTGTCTATAATACCTGAGTGGGGAATGGTGTTGAAGGCCTTTGTGAGGTCTAGGTAGGTTGTGTGGACCACCATTCCCTCATCTATATCCTTGGTAACTGTCTCAAAGAAGTCCACCAGGTGTAGGAGGCATGATCTGCCCTTAACAAAGCTGAACTGGGTAGTGTCCAGTGTTTGGAGGTTCCCAACATCTCTTTTAATGAGCTCCATGATGATTCACTCCATAGCTTTGCAGACCAAGCTAGTCAGGATTATAGGGCAATAGTTCCCGGGGTCCATTTTGGCTCCACCTTTGGAGCAGAATGACCGTTGCTGTGTGCCACTCTGTGGACACATAGCCTGTGGAGAGGCTGAGTTTAAACAGTGTGTTTAGGTGAGGGGTTAGTTCATCTTTGAGCTCATATAGGATGCAGCCTGGGACACCGTCCGGTCCCATTGATGCTGTGTTTTTGGCTTTGGAGAAGGCTATTTTAACCTGAGTGTCTGTGATTTCAGTGGCACTACATTCTTCTGGTATAGTGATGGGCCATTTTGGGGGTGAGGGGGGGGTGAAGTTTGCACTGAACCTGTCTGCCAGGATGTTGGCTATATCAGTCGGTTCAGTGTATTTTGTGCCATTCATTCCTAACTCTGAGCAGATCTGAAAATTGCCACTTAGATTCTTGACATAGCTAAAGAATGCTTTGTGGTTATCTTTGGATTCCATGCCAATTTTTCTTTCGAAGCTAGCCTTGGATGATTTTCTGAGGGAACATAGTTTCTTGCCGATACTGATCAGGGATGTCTTCCCTTCTTGGGATTTTATTCTTTTCTGTACTAGTTTCCTCCTTCTATTGCATAGCTTGTTTATAGCAAGGGTCCACCAAACTGGTTCCCTTTTCTTGGAGGAGTGAGTTTTGGTTTTGTTTGGGATAGCACGATGCATTCTTGTAGGTGCCCAAAGAGTGCATTAGTAAAGGATTTTGCAGCTTGGACAGCATTATCCTTTAGCATGGGGGTTTTAAAACTTCCCACCTTGGTCTTAAGTAACGTGAAGTTTGCTTTTGAAAAGTGTTTTACTGTGGTTTCTTTGACCAGGGGTGGTGGTGGAATGTGGATATCCAGAGTGATTAGTTTATGGTCAGATCTAACCAGCAAGGGGTTGATCTCCAGTGTGGAACACTGGTCACCCATGTTGGTGATAACCTGGTCCAGTATGTTGTCACTTCTAGTGGGGGTGTTGACCAGTTGAATCAGGGCATTTGAGTTTATAAATTCTAGGAAATGTTGGGCAAGAGAGTTTGTACTTGAGTAGTTCTCCCAGTTAATGTTTGGGTAATTGAAGTCACCCAATATCAGGGTGTTTGGTAGGACCTTTATGTTTCCCAGTATTTCCAGGAATGCAGAGTGTGGGTCCTGGGACATGGTGGGTGATCTGTAGCAAGCTATAATTTGAATAGCAGTTTTTTCCATTGTTAGTTGCACATGGATGTTATCTGAAGCATCGTGCTGTGCCACTATCCTGGAGGTGTGGGTATGCTTGATGAATATGGATACTCCCCCACCTTTTGTATTTCGGTCCGGGTTTTGTGGCCAAAATGTATGGTATGAGTTGTAGCCTGGTAGTGCTGGGGTGCTCACTGGAGCCTTAAACCAGGTTTCTGTTACTGCACATATATCGATTTTCTCCATACTGAGGAGTGCCTCGAGTGCATTCATTTTGAGGTTTAGACTTCTGGCATTGAGTAGCATTACCCTCAGTTTTTTGTTACTTGTGCTATTAACAGAGGTGGGTTTGTGTTTTGAGCCTTGCCTAAAAAAGGCACTATGGGGCTGGCAAGAGCCTTGGCCAGTATTCAAAAGCCTAAGGGTGACAGGTGCAAGCCGTCTCTAACGAAGCAGTGTGGCTTGTCGAGCATGTCATCCCAGGCTGACAGACACTGGAACCCCTTTGAATGACACCAGAAGCTTAGCCAATTGTTGAAATTGATAATTTTTTTCTTCATACCGTGGTATCGTTCTTGGTGAGGGCAGGATGCCACTCAGGGTCAGGGTCATACCGGCCTGGGCTATGTGATCAGAGAGCTCCTCCATGTCTCTTTTCATGCAGTCCAGGGAGGTACGGCTCAGGTCATTCACACCAACATGGACAATGACAGAGTCATATTTGTACTTGTTCTGGAGTGACCTGAGTGCTTGTGTTATGTGGTGGATCCTGGCACCCAACAGGCAGCTAGCAGTAACCTTCTCCTTGTTCAGCCTAGTGAGTGGAATGTCAGTGTGCCTGACTATAGAGTCACCTATTACTAGTGTGTTGGGTATGTTATTTTGCCTTATGGGCTGTGATTGCATGGCACACTGGTTTTGTGAAGTATGTGTTTCATGGTTTGTGGTGGGGGGTGGAGGTTGCTTGGATGTCTGCTTTGGAGGTCTCTGTTGCTTTTGCAGATTTTTATTTAGAGCCTCCGAGTATGTTTTTGTGTATTTATGTTTGTTTTTTGCCGGTGCTGGTTTCATAGGTTTATGCGAGACTAGTGGCATGATGCAAGTAATTCCCTTCTCCTCTTGACTGCCAGGTCCAGTCTTGGGTTGAGAGAGCTTAGCCTCCAGTTTGGCTGTATAATTGCATCTCTTGCATGTATTAGTGTTTGGTGGAAGGAGGAGAGGGTTGTCTGTGTACATGAGGAAACTGTAACATTGCCTCAGAATACCCACATTCACCAGTTGGACCGGAGAGTACACCTGAATCTGCCCTTTGGACATGCCTGGATAGGTACAGTGAACTGTTTTACTGATTGGCTGTTAAGGTCGAAAAGAGAGCATTGTCCTTCTATAAAGTATAGGGAGGGTCTAGTGTTAAGGTTTACTAGTGCTTGCTATGAGTTTTGAGCAAGTGCCGGGTTGAGAAGTGAATGGTTTGAGTGCTTAAGTTGAAAGTTTGTCTAGCTCCATGGGAAAAATAGCCGGGAATAGTTATACCCTAGCTAACCAGCGCTGCCTGGCATGCAAAACCATGCAAATGCAGGTTTTGTAGCAGGGAAATGAAAGAGATAGACATTTGCCCAAAATGGCCAATAAACAACTAATTTCTGGGCTGAAACCACTCCTCCAGGGGCAGATAGGTTACTCAAAGCTCCCTCTCTCACAGTGAACAGAGAAACGTTCCTCTATCCAAGTAAGGTATGGGCAAACACAGAAGCTTGTAACACAGCCCTGAATTCAGCACTAACCTGAAAACTGGACTATACTAGCTTAGAAAGGTGGGAAAACAAGTACATATTTTTTTGTTTTTCTGTTTTTTTTCAGAAAATAAAGCAGATACAATCAAAACTTTAGATGCACAGAAATGGCTATCACACTTGAGTGTGTAGCCTACAACAGTTAAACAGGTAATTTAAATGCAAAAATGATTTTGTTAAAGTGCAGGCAGTAAATTAAGTACAATATGTAGCTGAAACTAGCTTTTTAACTCACAGAACCTCTAGAAAATCAGTATTTTAGGTGGAATTAGCTAAAGGCAGCAAGAAAATGCAGAAAAATTATACTTAATCACTCCAAAGTCTCTCTTTTTTCTCTCAGCTGTTGTAGGACTCTGCAGGGCACCAGGCAGGAGCTTGCTGAGCTGTATACTAGCCCCAAAACCTTGCAAATGTGAGTTTTAAAGCAGGGAAATGAAAGAGATAAAAATTAGCCCGAAATGGCCAATAAACTACTAATTTCTGGGCTGAAACCACTCCTCCAGGAACAGATAGGCTGCTCAAAGCTCCTTCTCTCACAGTGAACAGAGAAACTTCTTTCTATCTGAGTAAGGTATGGGCAAACACAGAAGCTTGTAACACAGCCCTGAATTCAGCACTAACCTGAAAACTGGACTATACTAGCTTAGACAGGTGGGAAAACAAGTATTTTTTTTCCAGAAAATAAAGCAGATACAATAGAAAAAAGCATTTAAATGCACAGAAATGGCTATCACACTTGAGTGTGTAGCCTACAACAGTTAAACAGGTAATTTAAACACAAAAATGAGTCTGTTAAAGTGCAGGCAGTAAAATAAGTGCAATATATAGCTGAAACATGCTTTAGAAATCACAAAAACTCTTGAAAATTGGCGTTTTAGGGGGATTTAGCTAAAGGCAGCAAGAAAATGCAGAAAAAAAGATAATCACTCTAAAGTCTCTCATTTATTTCTTTGCTGCTGTAGAACTCTGCAGGATACCAGGCAGGAGCTTGCTGAGCTGTATACTAGCACAAAAACCTCGCAAATGCAGGTTTTATAGCAGGGGAATGAAAGAGATAGAAATTAGCCCAAAATGGCCAGTAAACTACTAATTTCTGGGCTGAAACCACTCCTCCAGGGACAGATAGGCTGCTCAAAGCTCCCTCTCTCACAGTGAACAGAGAAACTTCCTTCTATCCAAGTAAGGTATGGGCAAACACAGAAAGTTGTAACACAGCCCTGAATTGAGCACAAACCTGAAAACTGGACTATACTAGCTTAGAAATGCGGGAAAACAAGTATTTTTTTTTTGTTTTGTTGTTTTTTTTTCAGAAAATAAAGCAGATACAATCAAAAAAACACTTTAAATGTAGAGAAATGGATATCACACTTGAGTGTGTAGCCTACAACAGTTAAACAAGTAATGTAAACACAAAAACAACTTTGTTAAAGTGCAGGCATTAAAATAAGAACAATATCTAGCTGAAACAAGCTTTTTAAATCACAGAAATTCTAGAAAATCGGCGTTTTAAGTGGAATTAGCTAAAGGCAGCAAGAAAATGCAGAAAAATGATACTTAATCACTCCAAAGTCTCTTTTTTGTCTCTCTGCTCCTGTAGAACTTTGCAGGGCACCAGGCAGGAGCTTGCTGAGCTGTATACTATTTCAAAAATCGCACAAATGCGGGTTTTGTAACAGGGAAATGAAAGAGATAGAAATTAGCCCATACGATACCAATGTAAACAGTACTAGTACAAGATATCATTCTTGTATTTCTGGGCACAGTGTTGGTATCTGACAGACCTGTGGGACAAATGTTTGATAGCACTACCTGAGTGTTGCCACACACAGTACCAGATTCCACATTACTATTATGCACATACATCTCACAATGTTACTGCACACACTCTGGCCACAGCTTGACAAGCTGGGGGTGTAAATGGGACATATGTGGCTTCTTAGTCTCATAAGGTTTTGGGGAGTTGCTAGTGTGTCATCTTTGTTCTCAAAGATGTGTGTCAATCAGTTGTATTTCCTGTTTGCTGCCTATATGCCTGGGATCATCCCACTGATTTCCCAGGGGGACAGGTTGAGAGGCAACAGATATGGCCTACTTTACTGGACATTCTGGACATATCTGTACAGTTGTGGGGTATGATTCTGTATACAGACTACTACCACTGGCAGCATTTGAACCATGGCTCTGTGTGCTAAAAAAACAACAGTTCACTTCTCATTTACATGTGCTATTTGTTTTTTGTTGTTTTCTTTTTCCCTGTTTTCTGTCTATGTGTCTCTCAGTTGTACTAAATGGCCTCTGGGGATAACACCAGTCATATACAGGCATTCCTACACATTCTATTTATGGTGCATGGTGTGGGTAACAGTGCTTATTACAACAGTACTATTAAGCAAATGCAAATCTACATTACCATATGATACCAGAGTATACACATGCAGTCCAGCAGTTAGACCTTTATTGTCAGACTATTATGGTTTTATTGACATACATACTATATGAGTCTCTTCCTGCCATATTCTTTGGTGTATGCAGTATTGGCCTTAAACAATACAGGTTTTATACAGGCAATTAATTTACTAATACTTTTAGATTTTTTATTTTATTTTATTTATTTTATTTAACATTTGTTGACTGGGAAAGTTCGACTGGGTTCCACAGATCCTGTTTTCAGTGGAGGCCCGGGGAGAAATGCTCCAGAAGCATGTCTTTAGATTTATTTCCTATGACAGTATATGCAAGAGTATTACTGACCTGCCTGACGTTGCAACCTCTCCAGGTGACTACCACGGGCCTCCTGGTTCACGGCCCACTCAATTGCAGCTGTGGAGGACATAAGAGGAATATTTAGCCATACCTATCCATGATATACATGAGCTGGCTATTATTACACACAGTGGGGTGATACTTACACATAGCTGGGACATCCCCTGCCGTTCTAGCCTCTTGGATGCACTGCTCCAAGGGGTCCCTGTTATACTGCTTTAGGTTGGCATAGTGATGCATGACCTGCTCAACAGTTCAGGGTATGCCAGTGGCACTGGTGAAGTCACAGGCAAGATGGTCCCAGGCATCGGCCTTATATTGGGGGTCCTGGTACTGACTCTGCAGCAGTCTCTTCTCATGGTCTTTGACAAGGAGTCCTGACATGACTCTGAACAACTGGATGCTCCAGCACTGCACCTGAAAGTGTACACCCTCTCCCCTTCCTGACATGGTGCCTGCAAGGGAAGCTACAACCAGTAATGAGATGTATTCCCCCTCTTGGGTTTAAGTAGGGCTGATTTCCCATATGTTTTAATGATTGGCTAGTTTTGAAAAGGCTAAGCTATGGGCAAACCTGCTTACCTAAGGTTGGCATTGTTTAAAGGTATATAACTTTGGGCACATTGAGTTAGCTGGCCTACACATTGCTTAGACCTCCTAAGCTAGCCTGTGCAATGCTTAGCATCGCTTACATTTGACTTTGCATTATATTTTCTTTTAGGCATTGATTTATTATTCATTACATCTTATATGTATGCCTGGGATCCATGATTCATGTGTAGGTACACTGTATGGGGTCATTGTGTTTTATTAGGGATTTCAACAATCTAGTACAATTACACCTGACTTATGGGCTTATTGCTGTACTCCAGTTCACATATTTATGTTATGTAGTGGGTTATGGAACATATGTCTGTGTACTGATTCCTTTCACAGCTTCAGTTTGATTTTACTATAGTGAAGACTTGTTTGCTGATACCTCATTCTTCTGCACTGCTGTGATGGCTTGGTGGTTAACTACTGTGACTATAGGGTCCTGGGTTCAAGACCTGCATGGTTGGTTATTTTGTTGTTGGGCAGAACAAGAGCCATTGGATACTGAGTGATTAAGGCACTTTTGAGCAGTTGTAAGTGGGTTTGCATGGGTTTGCACAAGGGTAAGCACTGCTAACCTCCAGTTAATGATGCTTACAGAGAGTTAGCTTCTAAATTGCTTAACCTGTGTATGCATTGCTAACCCTGCGCAAATGGGCTTAAATCTGCTTACTAGTGCTTACATATGCTTACTACTGCTTATTGGTGCTTAAACTTGCTTACTAGTGCTTTATTCATTATGATACTGACACCTCACATGTGCATTTAATGCAGTACTCCAGTTCATAAATATATGTTATTTAGGGTTTTCTATCATAATCTCGAAATTAAAAAACAAAAGTGTACTTATTAGAGAAGTGTTTCACTGAAAATACACATTACCGTATGTCTTTAATGTCACAAAATAGCTGTTAATACCGAAAATGTGGATCACGACATTTTCTACACTTAACAGCAATCCCACCCTTCCAGTAACTCCTTAACTACTTAACTAGCTAACCTAACATCCGGTTGATGCAGGGGGCAAGCCCCCCTGCACCCCCCTGTAGGGGGCTGTTCCCCCCCATCCCCCATAACTTGATATTCCAACTCAGAGATCACACTACAGGGAGGAAAGGGATGTATTTCCCTAACCACACTGTACCGCGATCCCTTTACATGAGCGAAAGTTATATTTGCGAATGCACAGTCCATTCACAAAAATGATGTTCTCTCATGTAACCTGCACACATATGATGTATTCAAACATATGTTGTTTGTATACTTCATAGCCGACATTTCAATGGTAAATCGTTATTAAGCGGATTATACAACAAAAATATTGGTCATAAAGTGCTTTGCCATTAAAAATGGAACGTGCTGCAGTGGGACTAGAACCGGGAATGCCTGCTTGTAAGACGAATGCTCTGCCCACTACACTATTGTTATGTTGCTTCTTTTCCATATATCTTCCTTGTTAGCCTCTTCAGGCATTTTAGCTGCATTAACCATAGCTAAGCAATGGGCAAACCCGAGCACCTACAGTTAGCTTTAATCGGAATTTTGATAAAAAAATGGTTTGTTAATTTTATTTGTATTTACATGCTGTTGTACATGAGGGGGAATGTTGTTGGGGATATGCGGACACCTATGAGCAGTCTCGCTCATTTCTTAGGCCTTTCTGCTGTTCTTCATTGCAGGGGTGTGTATATTCTGAGAACTCTTCTCTCAGACATGCCCCCAGCACACTTACATGCTCCATGTAAGATTAGGAGCTCAGGCAGCACACCTCATTGATATGCATGGCATGCTGTCATCGTGCTCCTAAATGTCCGCTTCCATGCAGGGCTAATCTAGTCCTGCATGGAAGATTAATAAATCAGGGAGATTATTTATCTCATCAGTGCAGTCATTGATATGTAACAACAGCTCTCCAAGCCATGCCAATTGCACAAGTGCAGCCATCCTCAGTAATTTCCATCCTCTGACCTGGAGCAGTGGATGGAAAATCAGAAATACACCCCAGGTCAAGCGCTTATGCCTCTAATAAACAGAGACAGCATGTAAATCTTTTTGTAGCTTACATATACCCCTTAAAATAACCTCCAAGGCACATAAACCTTTGGGGTACATCCAGAATGTTTAGGTAGGTTTATAAAACCCCAGTGGTTGTTAGGTTAATGTATACCTGACATCCTGCTATGGGCACTCAGGACCCTAGGCCTCTGCATTTTGTGAAGAAGGGGTGGTTATCAGCTGCTAGGCAATGATATCTTTGAGATATTGGTCCATGACATTGGTCTACTGTAGAGGGGCCATCTCTCACTACATGTCCAACCAGTGGGCAGGCGGTCCTAGTATCTCTGCATTGAGATGATGAAGGTGCAGACATTATACCTAGAGATACAGATCGATTCCATTAATGGGCCAACTCTTATGTGTCTCAGAGAGAGATGTGCCCAGTTAGTATAACTATACCCTATGTGTATACAGCAGCTGTGTACATACAGGTGACGGCTCACATATACCGATGCATTTAGGTATGTCAGGTGTTCAGACATACAGGAATGGCAGCTGCAATATGAGTCTATTCTACATCTGCATATTATGTACAATTATTTATTAACACAACACAAGACCAGCTTGCAGCCTGGATATTCAGATTCACCCTGTTCTATCTCGTGTTCTAGGTTTACATGCCAGAACACTAATTGCTGGCATTTATGCCGCCTGGATCAGGACAATAGGCTGATGGAAGCACCTCTGCAAAGGCTGAAGATGATTGTGCTGAGACACAGATCAAGTCACTATCAGATAGCTACAGCCACTGTCAGCCTCCCTCTTGGGTAGTCATCTATTCATTGTTCAGAGTAAAGGTACGGGGACGAACTTTAAATATTGTTCTTACAAACTTAGAAAGTTGATAGAATAATAGGTTTTGCATTGGCATGAATTTTCTGAAGGATGTAGTATCTTAAACTCAAATGTTTGTCATTGTTTAATGATTTCAATCCTTAGCTATTTGCCAGAAAAGTACAGATTTTAGGAGGAACACACAAAACAATATGAGGCAAAAATCTGGACATTCTGCAAAGATCTGTACAGTTGAGAGGTATGAACCCTTCATATTGACATATCGCATTCTATGGCTATCATCCAAGGACTTTTTTGGCACATGTATGCAAACTATAGTATCTACTACTTTGGGGAGGTTGGCAATGTCATATTAAACATCCTTAGTGGTGGCAGTCTCCTTGAGTGTGTTGGGGAAACAGATATGCTCATATGTATGTGGAACACACTGAATATAAATCACTTGCAGTGCATGCGGCATGGTGATTACATTCTGATATTCAGAAAAGACAAATTAATTAAGCTCATGAGTGGCAGGTGACCTGATCTTAACAACTATTAAACACCCCCTGCTTAAGTTGTTATGGTCGCGTCTAGTGCTAGGCAGTCAAATCTGCCAGTATGGACCAGGAAATGACATCATCAGAATAAAAGATTTGCTTCTGCTTGCTTTCCATTGGTAATGTGTCCTGACTTCCTGTTAGAATAACAGGATGCATATTCTCCTGCATTTTCTGAAGTATATGAAGTCTGAAACTCAATGTATGTCATTATTTTATATATTCCGTCCTCCACAATTTGTCCAAAAAAACATGGACTTTATGAGGAACAGACTGAACATATGAGGCAAAAGTCTGGATATTCTGCAAAAATCTTGATAGTTGAGGGGCATGGAAGGAGATTGTAAATGTAAGGGACTGTGCTACACTGCCTTTCCTACAGTGCTCACTAAAGGTTTGCAGCTTTAAAAGCCAGCAAAACACTTAACATATTTTTTTCTTTTTCTCTGTAACTAGTACTACATGGAAATTAAGCTCCATGCACTACAAAGATTTCTGATTGGGTCTCCAATCTTAACTTATTATTACATGTTCTTGACATGGATGTGAAGATTCCCCTCTCAAGTTTCACTCTAGAAGTGAATTTCTTGACATGCATGCCTTGGATACATAAAACGTTGGTTGGTTAGGATTGGTGGTGACCCAATCATAATCCTCTGTGTTATAAGTAACAATCTACTTTATTATCAATGTTGTTTCAGAGCAGAACTGAGAAGACCATCTAAAAGGCAGTTGACAAGTTTTAAAATAAATGCTGAACAGTGTTAGAAACACACTAACCAGATCATCCCCTGTGACAGGCCCAGTGAGTCCTTTGTTTACCTCTGGAGGTTCCCTGCATCCAGCATAATAAGTGCTGCACTTACCATGAAGTCCAGTTGTATTATAAGTCCATATGTACATCCCATCTTCTTTGGTCAAGAATTCTCAACAAAGGCAAAAATAATAGGAGGACAAATGCCCTAAAACAGGCACATGTTTTAAATATTATTCTAATTCACTTAAAGCATTATTAATAGAGCAGGATTGCATCAGTCTGCATCCTGGTAAACAATAAGAAACTTGCAACTCTAATAATTGTCATTATTGACTGACTATAATTTTCATAAGTTCATAGGTAAGTACTAGGCCATCAGGCTGCAGATCATCACAAACCTTGCCAAAAGTTACTTCTGCTTCAAGAAAGGCAAGACAAGATAGATGAGGGGGGAATTTGAGGCTGTCCATCCATTTATCTAGGTTGGCTTTGAAGGTGGCAAGGGTGATGCTTTACTCAACATGCAGTGGAGGTTTGTTCTAGAACTGAGGAGTACACTGGGATATAAATCTGTCATGCCAACATGTCTTATTGATCATCTAATGAAGCTTTAGTTCCTTTAACTGAGTATTTGAGGTGCCACTGAGTTTGTAAAGAAACAGGAGGTCAAATAGTTTTGGATCTTTATGGCTCGAAAGGCTTGGTACAAATCTCCATGGAGGTGTTCTATAAGAGCCTTAGTACAGAGAAAGGGCTGACAGTATGTCCTGCTAAGATTTTTGTGGCCACTGATCTTTTTAGTTGTGAATCTCTGAGGTCTTTCAAGTTGTGTGAAATGTTCAGACAAATACATGCCAAAAGATACATTATAGTCAATAATGGGTCTGATAAGATACAAGCAAAGGGGGTTTAAGACTTCTCTGGATGTAGTAGAGAAGCCTTTGGAAATTAGATGAGCCAGATAAAAGGCTTTCTGAACATCTAGAGATACATGATGGTCAAGATAAGAAATTATCAACAAGACTGCCTAGATCCTTTACAACAGTGCTTGATTTGAGGGATGCATCACTCATATGGTATTTGAAACTATGGTCCATTTTTTTTGCATTTAATTTGAGACCATTGTCTTTGCACCAATTTAAACCAAGATGAAGCAATTGTGAGTCAGCTGAAGATCAAATGAAAATATCCAATTTACAGGAATCTTCCAATTTAGCTAACCAGAAGGCAGGCGTGCTGGCCTGATGGTCTCAGCAATAAATGCCAAATAGAAGAGGGCCCAAAACTAAGCCCTGTGGTATACATCAGGTAACTTTTTTAGCTTCAGAAGTGGTACCTGTGAATCTAACCAAATGATCAGACAACCAGTTAACATTCCACCATACAATATAAGGGTTTATGTCCAGATTCACAAGTCTACCAATAATGTCTACTTGTAGGATAGTGTCAAAGGCCTTGACCAGTATTAGATATGCTGTATGCACTGCAAAAGACTATCCACTGTTTTGGTTAATTTTTCAAAGAAATTAATGAGGTTAAGGAAGAAGGGCCTTCGTTTGAAAAACTTGATAGATGCTGGACCAGGGATGACAGATTTTCAGTGTCCAGTTTGATAAAGTCTGAGATAATGTGCTCCACAACTTTACATATGAGGCTAGTGAGAGTATCAAGTCAATAGTTACCAGAGTCTGTGGTTGAGCCACACTTATGGTGACTAACTAGGAATTCAAACATTTTATGATGAACAGATGAAAAATATGAGGCAAAATCTGGGAGATTCTGCAAAATCAGGGAAATTTGAAAGCCATTAGTCCATGTTAAACTAGGCTTACTCTGCCGTTACAACCTCTTTCTTACTCTCTCGACCAAACATGCCCTTTCTGCCACCTACCTCATACCCTCCTTCTTGTATGGTGCCACCCTCCTTACTAATCTCTAATCCAGTCTAAAGACTAAACTAGCTTCCTGCTATAACAAAATCTCAAAGTTTGTCACTGGTTCTAAATCCTCTACTCACCACTGTAATGCTCTTCTCAAACTAAATCGGCTTAAATTAACCCATCATCTCCCCTTCATCCAACTTTCTTATGCACATAAACTCATCTTTAAACCCTTTCTCTGCCCTTCCCTTGACTCCTCCCACCATTTGCATCAACCTGATAGACTACTCAGATCAAACAATTAAAACCTGCTCAAAGTACACAAACCTGCTCGAACTCCAGGCAAATTACTTTTGTCCTTCTCTCTATCCCAACTCTGGAATTCCCTTTCTCCACAAATTCGTACCACCAACAACAACCCACCTTCAAAACCTTGCTCCATTCCCACCTCTCATCCATCTGGGAATGCTCCTGCTCCCACCCCTCCTGACACTCCTCTACTTAACCATATCCCATCTCTCTTCTCTAACTTCTCATAACTCTGATCCCTCTCCTCTACTTCTCCACACCCTACCTACCTCTCTTTTTCAATTTTCGCAACTCTGATTCCCACTTTCTAGTTTCCTACCTAATTTTTCACCTACATCTATGCTCCTTCCTTCTTCACCTGTATCTTCACTCTACCTATTGGTCGTTAATTTCTCTCTTCTCTGTTTCTTGTTTCTTTTGTAATCTGACTTGAGAAGTTCACTTGTGTAGACTATGTAAATGTATATACATACAGATAGTACCTTTGATTGCCCTGTAAATGCATTTGGTACTGTTATTTCTTTTGTTAGTACATCTCTTATTTCACTGTATACAACGAATTTTAGAAATTTTATATACTTTGTAACATTTTGTTGGTGTGTTTGTCTAATAACCTTGTTGGAGCTTTACTCCCCAGGACTTGACTGAAAACGGGCTCCTTTTGCCCAATGAACTATCTTGGTAAACAAACTGTAAAATAAATAAATAAATAAATGAAAAATAAATGTTTCCCTTCTAAAACTGTTTGTGAGCAGTAAATGCCAGCCAACATATGCATAATATCTCTGTTGACTTAAAAATTGGCTGTCAGCTACTTTTCAGTTAGCTGATGGTAGGTGATACACTGACAGTACCATGCTTTCTCATTCTACCTGCCCCCACTTTGCACTACTGAGTGTGAGTTAATTATGACTACAGTTAACTAGTCTCTAGTGCTATACCTTACATCTTTGCTTGCTGAAAATTTGAAAATTGTCACGCACTTTTTTGCTTTTATTTTGACAAGTAGCTGGAGATGGAAAGCACTTGCTGTAAACCTATAGTTCCCAGTCTTTGAGTTGTGACCTGAATGTCCCTGAGGCCACTCATTTGCATCTTGTTGCATACTCATTAGACTGCATGTATTCATTTGCATCTCATTATAGTCATTTGCGTGTTCCTATTCCTGTGCTGATTTCCTCTCTCCTCGGTAGCACTAGTCGTGATTATGAATCACAACATGCCTGCACATAGCCACTTCGCTTGCAACAATGCACAGTGTTTTATGCAACTTGACTATGGATATAGCCTCAGAATTAATCTATATCTCTACTTTCACTAATTTTAACACTGAGAGCCATTAAGATTTTCTTGTCCAACTCACTCACCAAACCTGGAGATATATTACCATTTTGGAGTGTGTAGAGTGAGCGGGTATTTTAAAAGTTCATAACCTAAGAATCTATGAATGAAATCAGTGCCATGTAATACATATTACTAAACAATGGAACTTTAGCAGTGTTGTTTATTTAAAAACGGTCAATATAGTTTCTAGTATCTTTTTATGCATGAACTGCTAAATAGACAAGCTGTTTCTATTTGAAATGGTTTGCCATGGGTTGTCAAGGCATTGTCGAGTTAATCTATAACCCTGAAAACACTAATCTCACCTTCTGAATCCCAATTCCAGGACAGAATATCTCAAGAAAACAGACTGTAGAAATCAAAGGAAATTAATTTCAACATAAAAAAGAACTAGTTTCTCAGCTGGAAGCCTTCAAGGTTACTACATAACTGTAAAAATCACCAGACTTATAAAGTAGAAAAAAAAAAAAAAAAACAACCACTCACACAACAGCAAACAGGTAACATGAAAAAAAAACAATAGTTTTTGATAGAAAAGAACACATATATAAAGAATGTAAATATAAAAACAAAACAGTTGTGTAAACAGTATTTCTTTACTTTTTCTTGGCATATTGTAACATGTACATAACAGTAATGCATCCATTTCAATTCACTCTAAAAAAGAAAAAAAAAACATTCTTTCATTAATCCAGCAGCTATATTAATAGTTACAACTAATTATATAGCCATATAGTCATATTCAGCTTTTTTTAATGGCCAGAGTTCATTACATTTGCACACCCCTTACATCAACTGCATCCACTGTTAACTAGATAGCATTATAAATCCATTTTATGTCCACAGTCATATAATTTTCTGAAAATGCAGCCTAACATTGCCCCAGTCTTTATAAATATGTCATTTCTTGTCCCTGCTATCTTGCCCACATGGCTTCCTATTCTAGCACTGATGAAATTTCAAAGTACCGAGTACTGACATGCCAGAAAAAGTCCTTAAAATGCAACAGAAAAGTGAATCTTGAACATCATTCTTCTCCCTTATAATTATTTTTCTTTTTTTTTTTATATTGCAGGGTGCAAACCCCTTGCAGCTCCTGATAAGAAAGGCAAGCCCTGCACACCCCTTAAACTTATATATACTAACTCCATACCTTGAAGAAAGGAGAATAATCTGAGAAATGTCCTTCTCAGACTTGGTATGTGCAAGTCCCTTTTATCAGCTATTCGGTTTCCATCTTTCGGGACTTGGTCTAGTGGGTCCCAACACTTCAAACACTTACCTGCCCACATAGCATTCTGCAGTAGGTTCTAATGTTATTCTTCCCTATAGCCCACTTCTTCCACTGCTCTTTCTCCTTCCAAGTCATAAATAAGTAGATCCTAACCCAACTTCCCCAAGAAGAGAAATATAAATTTTTCTGGTAACTACCATCCTTGGTCTTATATCAATATCTCAAGGGACTAAAATTCCCATCGTTGAGGGACTATTCCACCAAAAATAGTTTCCTATTCATGCATAACATCCTACCACCATGCTTTAATAACTTTAGATTCCCAAAGCCTATGGATATGGCTTGCCTCAGGCTCCCCACATCTCCAACATTTACCCTCACTCCTGCATCGTCCCCTTCACAGCTGGGCTGGGGTTCTAAACCACCTGTGCATCTGTATCATTTGATGATCCCAGTCCTCTGGCAATATATTTAATTTGGCACACATTTATATACTGAATCTCTAATATGTATTATTTATTTTCTCTCTTTTATTATCCTCCTATTTCCTGTACAACTTATCCAATTCACTTTCCAAAGTATGTTTTAGCAGCATTTTATATACCCTATTACAGGTCATTCTTCCTCTAAATTTGTTTCCTAAATGGCATCTCCACAACCCCAAAGCAGCCCTTGCAACAAAACCCATTAAGTTAACTAGCCTTATCTTCAACCAATTTATTAATGCCTGTTTTAGATGCTCAGACTGAAACTATGCACTCTCTACATTTGAAACCAAACCTCAAAACTGGACTAGTTGTCAAATTCAAATTCCCCTTCATTGTTCATTTTAACAGATGGTCAGTTGTCTGACTCCTTTAGCCTACCAGGTTCACCAGTGTAAGGGCTGTACTGTGATTTTAATTTTATGATTGTTTTATTGCCCAATTAATAAAATACTAGGAAATAGAATTTAAAGTTTCAAGAAATCTATCCAGAACTGCATTATCCTAATTCCCTTCCTATCTCACTTTAGAAGTTGTTTCCTGGAGCAAGGGATCTCAGGGAAAAAAATACTACTATTGCAGCAGCCAAAGCATGTAAAGAAAAGTCTAGCATACTCCTACCCCCATCTGCTAATTAACCTTAATATACCTTTTATAATCATGCAACCTTTCTCATTCCATAAACACTTATTGCAGGCACATTAAAGTTTCACAAACCACCTAGTAGCAGCTGTATTCAATGGGACATGCTGGCTAACATGTAAAACCCTTGTTAAAAACCATCATTTAAATTAAGCTAATCCTACTTGTTAATATATAAACCCTAAATGCCCACTTTGCCAAAAGGGTGGAATTTTTTATGTATAAACTTTGGTAATTGGCCATAACTTCAGCGTCTTCCATTTCCTCCATTAACAATCTTAAATGCTAAGCTTTTTGTTTCATCAAGACTGGATCCTGTGATTCTTATCCAAAAGAATGCCTTACCCTGCGCAGACTAACCTGAACAGTTTTATTCCAGTTGTAATCCAGCCCAGAAATAAATTTAAATTGTTCAAAAATTCTCACTACCTCTGTCAAGACTAGGTCCAAACAATTTGTCACCAGCATGCAGTCATCACAAACATATGGAAAAATTTCTGCTCAGTGCAGATGTCTTTCGCATACTGATACATTGCTAAAATAAATAAAACTGTGGATATAGGGCATCCCTGTCTAGTATCCATTGAAATACTTACTTCCTGAGTGAGTTGTAAAATTTATCACTATCTGCACTTTAGCATTCCTGTGAAGAGTTTCAGCATCTCACAAATTTACATCCAATATCTACTTCTTTTAACACTATAAATAAAAATAAAATCATTCCAGAGAGTCAAATGCCTTTTTGATATATAAAAAAATTCTGCTTTATTCCAAAAGCTAGCAATAATGCTCAGCTGCTCATCATTTGACAAAACTCCATTTGCTCTCCATTAATAACCTAGGCCAATATTTAAGTCATCCCTTAGCTAGGACAGCAACTGGGATCTTCACATTCACATTAATTAGTGAAATGGGTAATCAGAAATTCACCCCTTGTCTGGCTCCTATGTCTCTGATGATCAGAAGCAGCCAGTACATCACCACCTATATAAATCAACTTTGTGAATCACAAATGTCATTTGATTGGACAGTGCAGTGGTGCAGCAGTAGCATTGTCGCTTCACAGCAAGAGGTTCTCCAGTTCGATTCTCAGCTGGAGTGCCTTCTGTGCAGAGTCTGCATGTGTTCCCTACATTTGTGTGGGTTTCCTTCTGGTGCTCTGGTTTCCTCCCACATCACAAGGACATGCTTCTGGAGCATTTCTCCCTGGGCCTGCACTGAAAATTGGCTTTGTTCCAAGTCGGACTTTCCCTGTAAACAAATGTCAAATAAATAAATAAAAATTTGGGTTGCTCAGCTAGGATTATAAGGGCCTTAATGATCTTTAGCCTAGTATGCACTTATGAACCTATGAACCTACAGTTCCTTGAACATCTTCTATCTTACCTGTCTTTAGTCAGCATCACTACTATAGTCTTAGTAAAAGAGCCTGCTAAAATATTCTCCCTTAATTTCGCATTGAATACCCTAGCCAAGTGGGGAGCCAGAACACATTAAACTTCTTATAGTGGACCACTGTAAGATCATCATTACCTGGTGATCTCCCAAATTTAAAGCTATAACTTCATCAGTTTCCAAAACAGAAATATCTTTATCTAGCTCTTAAGATTCTGCACTTGTCAAACCCATATTTCCCAAGTTAATTCTTTAAGATGTCCCCCTTGGCAGTACATATATTTTGGTAAAACTCTCATTTTTTTAAATACCCTCTATTTCATGAACTAACTCACAAGCCCTCCCATGCACCATCATTACAGTAGAGTCTGCCTAAAGTTCTTTAACTTTAACTACCAATCATTTTCCAAGATTCTTTCCACTGCACCAACATAATTCCTGAACACTAATATGTCTTTCCTCTAAAATTGTTGTTTCCAAATCTGCTATACTTACCTTAATTTAAATATCTGTATCAGCATCAAAATGTGTACATTGTCAACCCCCTGCACTCTGATCCCATTCCATTTGCAAAAGCCTTAAGTCTTCCTCTCATTTTTATCTGAGAAATGCTGCCCTTCTCACAATGCCCCTCCATATCTATAAATTGTCTTTTAAAGGCACATTTCAATGCATCCCACCATTAACCAATTGAGATACCTGATACTTCATCTCATTTATTCCATCTTAAGATCTCATTCCCTTTAATTAGAACTTTCCTCCTCCATGTGATATCTATCTAAAGCCAAGGATTCCATTTCCATATCCCCCTATATGATTACTTCTAGGGAAAAGTTAATGATATGTGGACAATGTGCATGACCCAAATAGCATCTCACAGTAACCCATTCTATCTGTGTCAGCCCACTGATCCTCATTAGAAACCTATCCAACCTACTAGCCTGATTCTCCTCATTTCTTGAGAAAGTAAATGCCAACTCCTCACTACATGTCCCTTGCCATACATCTATCCACCCTTCCTCTGTCATCCACTTTACGTCAACTTTTAGCACCTTAATAATCCACTCTTGACAACCAGATTTCTCTACCCTTTTTTAATCTACTACCACATTGCCCCCCCCCCAATTAATTCTCTGTCACAGTATAGTAGAATTCCCTGATTTAACATAGAAGTTTGAGTAAAAGTCAGGAGAATCTCCAGTTGGGCCATAAAGTGTTTGCATTTTCCATTCTTGCTTTCTTTTACTAATCCCTTCTATAACTTACCTTCATTCCAGATTGTTTTTTTTTACCACAGTAACTATTGCACCCATTATCTTTTTACTTATGAGGACCATCTCTCTCTCTCTCTACTTCCCACCTTTAACTGTGTTGCAGCCTACCTCTTTCCATAGATTGTCCCATCTTTAATGTGTCCTTACTCTTATGTTGAACTTCTTGTAGCATAACTATATCTGCTGGTAGTCTTTTAAGGTTATTTTGTCTCTTCACCCTTTTTATTGGCTTACAGATCCACCCTACATTCAAATTAAACTTATAATTTTGTATCTCCCACCTCAATACTCTCCCTTCCATCCCGTGGCACATCCCTTTTAATCCTGTCCTGTGGTGGGTCTAACCTAACCAGAACTTTGGATCCCACTGAGCTCTACAACTGGCTTCTAGAGTCTACAGGGTTGTGAGCTTTCGTGTGTGGCAGATCACATGGATGCTCTTAGACCCCCATTTTGACAATCCTTTAATTGAATAAGCTCTTCCTGCTTAACCTATTTATGACAGTAGTATCTTATGCTTATATGCTAAACATATAGAATGCATAAAATCAAAAAGATCAGCTAGCCCATCATGTCCACCATCCCTAAACAATATAACATACAATTAAGATTTCTGACATTATAACAAAGACATATAAAAAGAGCAAACATCAAGTTGTTACACTAAAATGTATCTGATTAAATATAAAGCACAAATAAAAATTACGATCTGTTTCCTAATAAATAAATGTACAACTCCAGCAAGTTCATGGGTATAGATTGCAATGAACCCAACTTCCCATTAAATAATATTCTCTGTAATAAAATGTAACATAAAATACAAAAATTCACAGTAGTCACTTTAAAAACATTAGTTAAATACTAGCAAAGGTACCTAGACAGCTATTTGTTTAGCCACCCCCAAATGTTTTTGTATTGTTTGTTTTCAGCTGTAACAGTACCTTCACCCGTTGCATTTTTTGACTCATTTAAGCTTTATGTTTTTCCCCATCAGATTCTTGTTCTCTCATAGTTTGCATAGAACATCCAGTTTACTTATCACCTTCAAAACTCTCCAATATACCTGAACATTGCTCCAGCTGTTGTCCCTTACTTGAGCCAGGAAACCCATAGTGCTATTTATTTTGCACATTATCACATGCATCGAAAAGTACAGCCTCTTTCAGAGTAATGATATATACTGACTCTTATTCTTCCCTATCTTCTCTCATTTTTATAGAGTCACACTCTAGTCCTGAAAGTTCTGCTCATGGGTTACATCTCACCCTTTGTGACAACCTGTAGCATAGTCCATATCATGAATACCATGTACTTCCATAGTGTCTGTACACTTTGAAAACGTTGCTACATTTTCACTCATCTCTATGCATGTTGAGGGGCACTCTGGTGAAGTTTTCCAAAGATCCAATCTTGAAAAACTCCTGTGCTGCCTGCAGTGTTGCAAAATGCCCTCCACAACCACAACTTGCTCTGCTGGATATGAGAGCTAAGACAACAGGGCCTTTTACTTTATTCATTTCATAATCTCAGCAAAAGCTATGCATTTCTTATCTAGGATATTCCTAGGAATAGTCTTGGCGCACTCAAATTATCTGACATTAACCCTAACTCTATGCAACAAGTACATATTGTTTATAAAACACTTTTTGACAGCACATACATGAAACTTAAATATAACCTGCCTCAGCCTATTTATTTATTTAATATTTGTTAACTGGGAATGTTCGACTTTGAATGAGTCAATTTTCAGTTTAGGCCCAGGGAGAAATGCTCCAAATGCATATCTTTGTAACATGGGAGGAAACCAGATCACCCAGAGGAAACCCACAGAAACTCAGGGAGGACATGCAGACTCCACACAGAAGGAAACCAACCAAGAATTGGACTGGAGAACCTCTTGCTGTGAGGCAACAATGCAAACCAATGTACCACTGCACCATCCAGCCTATATTGACCATTCCTTTCATCCACTCAGATTCCCAGTTCAAGTCCACTGGCACATTTAGCATTGGGAGAATTTTATTATAGCAAAAAAACTGCCAAGTCCCTTTCCTTGGATGACTCTGGTAAACTATTTATATGGAAATAGCATCTGCTCTAACAATTTTCAAAATCAATCAGTTTTTTGTGCAAGTTGGAGACCATGTCCTCAAGTTGTTCTATCACTTTCTGCTGATAATTTAATTTTATCATTCTTCTCATGCAGAGATTCTTGATGTTGAAGTAATTACATTTTAATTTGTCTGGTATTATCTTTTGTTTCCACCACCTGAGCTTGCAGCATTTGCAGCATTTGTACCATCACAATTTTTTTAGAGCTATCCTTATATAACTCATTTGTTTCAGGAGCATCCATTTTACTTTCAAAATTGATTTCTATGCAGGCTGGGCAAAATCTTTAAAATGAGGGCACTGACAGGAAGGGAAAAACTAATCCTCTGTGTTGGGCTGCAAGCCATGCCCCATCTCCATCTAGCAGTATATTTTTAAAACATATACTTCTTGTTGAACTAACCGGGAAAAGCCGAAAGACACAAAAACAACAACATACTTCATGTTGAACTTGTTATTCAGCCCTTTTGGATGCAGTGTTTCTTATAAGAAAACACATTTTGCTTCCATTTACAACAAAATTAGTTTTGTCTCTAAATGCAATTTAATATTCAGCAGACAATACTTAAGAATGAGCTGTAATTTTGATGGATATGAGCAGTGTGACTACATAAAATGTTGTGCTACTAAAATAGTGGTATTGCAACTGTGAATGTCATTTAGCTGTTCAAGTGTACTGACCCTCACTAGTCCAGAGGTCTATCCAATGTAATACAAAGGACAGGGTCACCAAAGACTATACATAACTTCTTTTTTTAAAGAAATTTTTTATTAATGTAATATATTTAACTGGTTGTGAAATATGTCTTTCTAAAGAAGTCTTGATAATAAATAAGATGAAAGCGCTAAAGTATTACACGAGTTGTTGGTGTGATTTACTATTCTTTGAAGACTGTTATTGTCACAAAGTTCAATTCTTAGTTAAAATTTGTTCTCTTCATTCATTTTTTGAGTGTGGTTAATATATATATATATATATATATATATATATATATATATATATATATATATATATATATACAGAAATGATGAAATTCACATATTGTTATTCAATTATAGGAATACAATGACTCAACAAAATAAACTTCTACAGTTAACACATTAAGAATCTTGGTATTTCATAGAAACATTTCAAGGTTAACTCAACAACTAAAAAGTCTGACTTACTGATTTAAGTATCAAAGCTTTATTCTTAACATCTATTGAGTCACTCAATCTACCATTATCAAAAAAGTTCCAGAATTTTGCCTCAAAATTATTATTATTATTATTATTATTATTATTATTATTATTATTATTTATAATTAGCTTATATAGCTTGGACAAGCTTCCTTTGTATGTCAATCAACCTTTGATAACAGTATTCATATATTCATATAATGGGGGAATAATGTTCTGTTCTTCTTCAACCATATTATCCACAAATTCATTTAATTTCTTACTGATAGATAATATTAACTGGCTATCAGATTCATCCAGCTTATATCCTTTCATTAAATTTTATGGGGACTTAGCTTTTCCCTTTTCAAAGCAATCAGAACATAATACTAATCCATTCCTTTTTAGTAAATTAATTTTACCGTTGTTCTGCGTTTCCTTAAATCTAGAGTTATATGCAATAGGAAAACAGAAACATTTCCATTTTGATATTACTTAAGTTTTAAAAATATATTTCTTAACTGTTTTAAGAATTGATTTCATATATGTAGAGTTGAAAGCTTGAAATGAATTTCCTTCTAATGCACATTTTGTTAACCAGATGAAAGGATTTTTACATACTTTTAATTTATCATCTTTAATAATCTTATAAAAATTTAGTACAATCTGTTCCTGGATGGTTTTCTATTGACTCGTATAGGTTGAATCTATCCAGAATATAATAGAGTTAAAACTTGCAGCCAGAAAAATAAGATTCTACATCTGGGTAGCTAATACCATTATACTCCCACAATCGTATATGATTTCTATAAGCAATTATTGGCTATTTAGGTTACCATAACAATGAAGTTAGTTTTTTCCATTTTTTTTAAGTTTTTTTGCCAAGTATTAAATATATTAAACAGTTGCAGTGGCTTGAATTCCCTCATTTGCTGCTACTACAGCAGCTGTTAATTATCCACTCCATCCTCTATCTACCATCTTTCTGCCCTAGCCTTCAATCAATTATAACTAAATATTCTCCAACCAGGACATTACTGACCAAGACTTCTTACAGATCTATAAACCCAGAACCAAATCAGGGTGATTACTTTATAACTATAACCCTGCTACAACTTGAAACCAACTACCCCAAGAAATTTGGTCCCTTAACTAAACAAAACATTTAAAACTAGCCAGTCGGGAATATCTAATAAATAAATGGTCCTGCCATTGTAGTCATCCTCCCTGAAACTACCTAACCCTAGCTTGTCTCTCATCCCTCCTTTCTCTTCCACTGTCTGTCTTAATATCGATCTACCCCTCTGTCTCATTGCTTAACTTCTACATTACCTTACTACTCCATCTGTACCTATACATTACCTTACTACTCCATCTGTACCTCTACATTACCTTACTACTCCATCTGTACCTTTACTGTATATAACTACTTAGGAATAATGAACACTGTTTTCCATACATTGACATTGTACCTAAGTTTTTGTTGTAAAAATGTTGACATTGTACTCTGCTGCTTTTCTGTATGATTTGTTGTAAATGCTTTTTGCAGTTGGAGCTCTAACATTTGTATCCAACTAATTTCTGTAAAATTTTATTGTAAAATGTTATTTCTGTAATTGTTTTAGCTGCCAATGCAATTTTCTTGCTGACTTTATGTAAAATGTTAATACTGATTGTGGAGCTTTTCTCCTCAGGTCTCCACTGAAAACAAGCTAATGCTCAGCTGGAATAATCCAGTTAACAAATGTAAAATAAATAAATAAAATAAATAAATAAATAATATTGAATGCAATATCTATCTATCTATCTATCTATCTATCTATCTATCTATATGTGTGTGTGTGTGTGTGTGTGTGTGTGTGTGTGTGTGTGTGTGTATATGTGCATATTCTGTATACATGTATAATCTTGGATAACTTAATAATTATCATAAGTACTAACATACTCTCAAAAGTAAAAAAAAAAATCATTCCAATTTTAGTAAGAAGTAATACTTCTTCAATGACTTTTTCAAAATTATTATTAGTATTCTCACTCACAACTGGATAGATTTTTATCCCTAAATATTTTATTTTCCTTTCCAATTATATTTATATTGTTCCTTAAATTTACTATCTGGAAACTAATTTTTATTTTTTATTTATTTATTTTTTTAATTTATTTAAGTTTGATGACCAGGGAAGTTAACTGGGCCAAGAAGAGCCCATTTTCAATGGAGGCCCAGGGAGAAAATCTCCACAATAATTGCAAGCTAAATTTCACATGTCACAAAAGGACATAGTTCATACAGCTAATTAAACATTTAACACTAAAGTCTCAGTTTTATTGCTATTACATTTTAGCAACAATACTTCTTGAAACTTTTCAATGTTGTCATTTATTTCTTCAATCAAATAATTAAAATCTTGTGCAGTTAGTAAAATATCACCTGCTAAAAGCTGTATTTTAGTTTGACAATCTCTATTAATTGAGAATCCATCAATTTTTCCATTGCTTTTTATTCTATTAGCTAAGGGTTTGCTAACTAATGCAAATAATAAAGGGGACAAGGGACAGCTCTGTTTTTTGCCTTTGTTTAAAGTGAATCCTTGAGAAGTGTATGAAACAGTTTTAACATATGCTTTGGAATCTCTATGCAGGTTTTTCAATATTTAATACATTGTTCTGAAAACGCAAATGCTTCTGAAATTTAAAAAAATGTAGTTCCAATGTACAGAATCAAAAGCTCCCTCGATATTTAAGCCAGTTAAGAGCAATTTCTTGTTTGTTCAGTTTGCTAAATCTAAGATAGTTACTGTCCTTTTGATATTATCATATGTTAATCTAATGGCTATAAATCCTGTTTGACCTTTATTAATTAATTTATATACTGTATCTCCTAATCTTGTTGTGAAAATGGAAGTAAATACCTTATAGTCTACATTTAATAATGAAATAATTCTATATGAGGAGATTAATTTATTAGCTTTTCCTTGTTTAATTATAGGTGAGACTATAGAAAATTTCCATGATGGAAGAATTATTTTGTCACCATGGATTATCCTGAAAACATCACTCAGTCTCTGTAAAATATTTAACTGAAACAGACTATATAATTCCATATTTAAACTACTTAATCATTAATGAAGCTTTGCCATGTTTACCCTTTTTTAAAACTTCTCTAACTTCTATCAGGGTAATAGGTTTACTCAAATGAGTTATTTGTTGCTCATTTAGTATACAAGTAACACTTTTCTTTAAATAATTGCCAATTTTGTAATCATCATGATTATTATTTTTATCTTTATTAGGATCCTCGTGGATTTTTTTAAAACTATTAAGCATTTCTTTTATAGCTAAGTAAGCTTATCAGCATGAGGATTTTGGATATCATTGATTTATGCGTTTTATGCTTAACATCTTACTTCTACTAACTTTTTTGTAGCCATGAGATATCTATGCAGTTTTATTTTTTCTAAAGCTATCTCCACTTCATGTATTAAAACTGCGTGGTATTTTTATCATTAATTTTTTAATGATTTAAGTATTATATAATTCCTTTGTTTGTTCAAACCTCACTTTATGTATTTCATCTTGGATTTCTAACAACTCTTTATCACATTCTTTCATTTTATTACTAGCCTATATTCCCATTCTATATTTAATATGCACTTTTAAGGAGTCCCATAGTATGACTTTACTAAACAGACCATTATCATTCAAAGATAATAAAATCATAAATTCTTTCCTTAATGTAACTCTTAAACTCTTTTAACTTCATCATATATACTGGGATTTGATAAGTAATCTGAAATTTCCTCATATCCATTGTCATGCTAATGCTTAGTGCATTATGATCAGATAGAGGACAAGGAATAGTTTTAAAATAAATCACTTTATTAAGTAAATATATAGAGGTATAAATCCTATCAATTCTAGTTTTTGTCCCATGTGCATAAGAATAATGATTTAAGAGCAATGCCTTATATTCTGCTTTTACTAATAAATCATCTAAATTATTATTACTACCATCCATCTAGTTAGTGACTTAGCTGATGCCAGCGTTTTAGCTTTCTTCTGTTCATTTGTATCTTCTATACTAAATATGCAGTTAAAATCTCCTGCTATAATTAAACTACCCTTCCAATGAGTTTGTAGTAAGTCTAAGTAATCATTAAAGAATTCCATGACTTTAAGCATTAAAGTGGATTTTTTACAAAGTACAGCAGTTCCTCTCCTCTTTTTGCTAAAAGAAGCAGATGATAACATTTCATAACACAAGCCATTTAAATATTGTATATTGCATATCTTTATCTTTTTTGAATTCTTCCTTTCTACAAACTAAACTACATAAATTCAAAAATAAAAACAAAGACAAGTCTACAACTATAACTGTATATATAATGAAAAACACTACAAAGTCCCAAATGGTACCAAAATGAAAACAAAAAAGCAAAATGACCATATAATGAGCAACCAGCAGAAATACACTAAAACCTTTAGTGGCTAAAAACATTTATTCACTGCTTTCATCTACAGACTTTTTCTATTACTTTTTCAGACTATAAACTATCGCTCTTATCTAGTAACAATTAAAAATTCATCCAAAAATCTAACCAAAAGCTACCATGACTTACAAATAATTAATATAATATTATATATAGGTCAAAATAATAAGATACTATTAATTTAGTTATATATTTTTTGCCATTTAAAACTGTTCCACCATTACTATGTAAGAGTTCAATAATCATAGACATTAAATAATCTAACAAATAGTACAATATGTACCTAGATTTCGAAATAAATAAGTATAATAGAGTGGGACCTGAAGTGATAAAGAAGTCTGTAAACTTACAGGTCACAGGTAATCTTATCATACTAAAATATAATATAAAATAGAGATCAATATACTTATATATTTATCATGTCAAAAGACACACACATATTTTATAGCTCTAACAAAAATCTCTGATTTAGCCTTTAAAGTACACATGCCTAGATTTCAAATTTCTGTAGTACTCTTGGCACATCAAATATCAAAATATTTAAAAAGTTAGCTTATTCTACTACTTCATAAAAATATGCACATTAATGAGGTCAAAGAGAGCATCTTACCATTTTTATGGAGTCAAAAATAAAAGAATTGCAGTCTATGCTGTATTCAAAAGTTACAAAGTGTTCAATTTAAATCCCATTATCCTTTCCAGAATTCAAACATATTGAAAAATCTGCTTTACTTTCTATCTAAATGAATGTACTGATTCAGCAATAATACACTCATGTTTCAACTTTGACTTATAAAATGAGTTATTTTGGGTAGTTTTAATAAATCTAATAATGCTCAATATGTAAAAAGCTTGAAAGATCATATTAACAAGCTTCAAATTTCAGCTTTCATATTATTTTGAAGTATTTTATATGATTTTCTATGTAAAGTATATGAGATATTATACATTCCCATTCCTGTTATATGTAGGTATATGTTAGACATCTTTCTTAAAATCAGTTTGCTATTTAAATATTGTTTTTGCCTTATTTTTCCACTAGTATTCTATATATATATATATATATATATATATATATATATATATATATATATATATAGGTCTACTTGAGAACACCGACACACCAAAACACCGATGACAAGAACACCAAGACCGGAAGATCGACAACTGAGATGACTGACAGTTTAAAAGCATGAAACGTGACATGCCCGACAAACCACAATCCCGACAATCAACAAAACAAAACAAATACCTTTTCCGAAAAACACACACACAACACAAGCACACCAAAAGCCTTACAAACCTACACTACACAACTATCTATGCACTAACCTTAACCCAAACCATAACCTTAAGGTCCATCATTATTGCACACTCACCTAACCCACACCCTAACCCTAACTCATTTAACCTGCCCCTAACCCTAAAGTCTGTCACTATCACACACTTACCTTACCCGCACCCTAACCCTAACTCACTTAACCTGCCCCTAACTCTAAAGTCTGTCACTATCGCACACTTACCTTAACATGTCAGTGTTCTCAGAGTCGGGCTTTTACACTGTCGGTCATCTCAGTTGTCGATCTACTGGTCTCTGTGTTCTCATTGTCGGTGTTTTGGCGTGTCTGTGATTTCAAGTAGATCTATATATATACATATATATATATATATATATATATATATATATATATATATATATATATATATATATATATATATATATATATAGTATTACTAAATTCTCACAAAAAAGAGCTACTTAATCATCAGTTCTTTTTTAAATATTATAGTGTGTGTATATATTTATGAATTTACTGTTCTTTTATTAATCTTATATAGTAGATGTATCCTGTGTGTATATACATATTCATAAGATGCTTACTATTACTAATTTTGATATTACAAGTAATCTTGACTATATATAAAGGAATTCCTGTTTATTTAATTTGAATATAAATGTTTGACCATTCAGAACTGCTGTTCTGATCTAAGCTTTACATGCTGATAGAATCTGGCTACAGCATGCGAAGATGACGACTCACAGCACACAGCAGCTGCTAATTTCCTTTGAACATTTCTCACTCTTCTTAGTTCTTTCAAGCTGTTCTAATCAGCAATAAACATCTAACTACATTCTTCAATTAATATGTACAATTAGTATGCATAGTTATGTATAGTATGCATTGTTTAAGTTAATAACACTGTAGCATACGGTGTGTTAGCATGTAACATGTTAGCAAATTATGTTGCAACATTATTATATATTATATATATTATATGTTATAACATTACTATAGCTTTTGTCTTACCAATTCTTCACTTCTAAGAAAAGAAAAGAGGCTTTATTTTGAGTACATTCCTCACATTTATATATTTGAGAAAAGAAAAAGAAATTGAAAATGCTTTTTCTTCTTTCACAGACATCAGAGATTAACTTTGACCTAGATTTCCTTTAGCACAGCTCAAGGCAGGAACAGTGTAGCATTCTGAAGATCATGATTAAGCTTTCTCAGTGTGTCTGTTTTTTCATAAGTGACCTGTGAAAGGAATTTGTTACACAGGAACAAGGAAAACAAAATCACCAGCACTTTAACCCTTCCAATTAGCATATTACTTAGATCTGACATTCATTTTACTCAACAATGCAGATACTAAGTGATGTTGAATAAAATAACATTCTTAACTTATATAGCTTTACACTTACTAATTCTATTGCTTATAATATGATATTTTCTTAAAGAAAGCATTTGCTTAACATTTAGAAACACAGTTATAGGTTTTGTTAAATGATATATATATATATATATATATATATATATATATATATATATATATATATATATATATATATATGTGTGTGTGTGTATATATATATATATATATATATATATATATATATATATATATATATATGGGTTCCCTACATTAGACCGACAGCTCGGAAGATCAACACTCAAAACACCGACACCAGAAGAACAATGAAGCAGATGACCGACAAGTCATAATCCCGACAGCGAAAAAAACACCAACAGCGGTATCTTGTGAGAGCGACCCGGTAAGTGTGCGATAGTGTGGAACATAGGGTTAGGGTGTGGGTAAGGTAAGTACGTGATAGTGGGGGACTTAGGGTTAGGGTGCTGGTAAAGTAAGTGTGTGGTAGTGTCAGACCTTAGGGTTAGAGTTTGGGTTAAGGTTAGTGCATAGATAGTTTTGTGTAAGGTGTAGTGTAGGTTTTTAGGTTGTTGGTGTGTTTGTGTTGTGTGTGTGTGTTGTGTGTAACAGTGAACTTTTTGTTTTGTTAAGTGCCAGGATTGTGGTTTGTCGGGCATGTGAACTTTCATGTTTTTGAGGTTTCGTTCTTCTGGCATTGGTGTTTTGAGTGTCGATCTTCCGAGCTGTCGGTCTAATGTAGGGAACCCATATATATGTGTGTGTATATATATATATATATATATATATATATATATATATATATATATATATATACATAGGTAGATTGTCTTTCACTGTAAATATATTCTTCATCATGAAAAAAATGCTTTACCTTAAAAAATAAATATATACGTACACAAGTTTTAGGCTTAAAATCCAGTACAAACCTTTTACTTAAAAGGTAAATAATAGTCCAGCAATCAGTCAATAAGAGTAATTTGTTTTTATGCTTTTTAGATTTAGAAACAGTTTTCCAAGAATTCAGCTCACTCTGTCTCTTCAGAGATATACTTTTCCACTCAATTTCTTCAGTATTAAGGATTTTATTGCTGTTTACAAATGTGGATGCCTCCTCCTCCTCCAGCATGTTAAATATTTTTGTTTCTTCAGAAAGGAATAATTTGATCTTTACAGGAAACAACAAAGTGGCTTTAATATTGTTATTTTTATGTTACTTGATCAGTGACAGTCAGGATTTTCTTTTACTCATTACTTTACTGGAATAGTCACTATGACTACATGTTCATTGCTTTTGATAGGTGGGCTGAACCATACCTGCAACTTAAACAGGACATGCTAAAGTGACAGATATATATCCCAGCGATTGCCATGTCTTTGGAACAGGCTACTAATTCATCTGAAACAGAGCGTCACTATGACACTGTTCAAGAACAACTTGGATCAGTGGATGGGGAACCATACATTCTTCCCAAGGATAGTGTCCACTACCCTCTAGACAGGGGCAGTCATCAATAAATGCAGTCTTGGATACTGACTAACATTTGCCTGGTATTACATTGGGATGAAAGAGCTAGCTTTAAAATGACCTCTGGGTCGATAGCATAGTAATCTCATGATTCTATGATCCAATGAACTTTTTCCAAGCTAGATATAAATTTAACTATAATTGTGCATGGTGGTGTGTTTTCCTTATTAGAAGGTAGTCTCAGGGATCTATGTGGTCTTTCAATTCCAAAAGATAATGTTTCAGGTTGATTTAATGTTTTATGTAGCCAGGTAGCTAAGAAGTTTATTATATGATCTCCCTTATGCTTTTTAGGAATACCATAAATTCTAATGTTATTTCATCTCAGTCTGTTTTCTTAATTAGATTTTTCTACGAACCAGTTATTTTATTGTTAAAGAATTTCAGTCTGAGACTTACTTTGCGTTATTCTGTTTTCATGATCATTCAAAGTCTCTTCCATACTCCTGATTTGTGTCCCTTGTTGTTTCATAACAGCTTCAAAACATTCCATCCTCTTTCTGTTCTCTTATTTGAAACATTCTAATTTTGTATCTAGTTTGTGTATTTTAAGTAATACATTCTATATACTAGATGATAGAAACAACTCTGATCCAAAACAATACCAAAACAGCAAAATCTTCAGAAGTCAGGAATCAAAAAACAGGAACCAAAGTCAAATCCAAAAGCAAACTCTTTATTCTCCAGTGCCTCAGTGTAACCACCTTTCAAGAGTATACATTCTCACTGAAAGAATGGATATATATATATATATATATATATATATATATATATATATATATATATATACTCATAGCAATTAATTAAGCAATTAATTAAACAATTATGTTCAAAAAAGTTTTAAAGCAGACACCTGCAGTTTATTTCATTATTCAGTCCACAGGGTCTCGTTGTATTATATTTCAAAATAAAAATACTTTCCTTATATTGTAAGTTATATTTCAAAGCATTTTCATCATTACAAAAACATTTCACACTTTCTAAAACTGTTCCTGTTAAAAATGAAGCATCACTATTATGATAAACACTAAAATGTGTGGCAATAAATTTATTTTCCCTTTTATGTCTTATGTCTCTAATGTGCTCACCTAACCTAATACGAAACTCTCTTTTAGTTTCACCTATATAATATAATCCACAGGGACAGTGTAAAGCATACACAACTCCCTTGCTTCTATAGGTAAAACTATCTCTTACTGTGAACCTAATGTTGTTAATATAATTAAATGTTCTAACTATATTCCTACAAACACTGCATCTACTGCAACATCTTGTACCAAATTCACTTAGTGGTCTTGGTAAACAAATTTTGGCATTACAAATTTACCATGTACCACCATATCTTTCAAATTTCTTCCCCTTTTATAGGAGAATAAAGGTTTTTGTGGCAAAATGTGCATCAACACCTTGTCTTTCACTAAAAATTTCCAACAATGTTCCACTACATCCTTTATGTCTCCACTTTTTACATTATATGTAGAGACAAAATAAATATCCTTACAAGTTTTATCACTGGTTGCCAGATGATATTTCTTATAATGGTGATATTCACCCTTATTACATTTATTCCTTACCATATTATTCTCCTTTTTTACCTTCATAAGGGCATTTTCCAAAATATTCACACTGTACCCTCTTTTCAAAAACATATTATATGTGATATCCCATTCCCTTTGTAGATTTTCTTGTGTTACATAATCTAGATACCCTTGCCAATTCCCCATAAGGGAGAGCTTCCAAAGTATGTACAGGATGGCAACTAGATGCATGAAGATAATGATTACCATCTATAAACTTCCTATGTATATTTGATATAATTTTACCATGTTCTGTACCCTCCAAAACAAGATCCAAGAATATTACTTTGTTTCCCTTCTGTATTCCATCAAATTCTAACCCAAATGGGTTACCATGTAAGTCTGTCAAAAATTCATTAACTGAATCAAAACCACCATCACAAATAAAAATCAAGTCATCTATGCAACGAAAATAAAATAACACATTACATTTCATAAAATTTAACTCAAATAGAAATTTCCTTTCAAAAATTCATAAACAAATTGGCATACATGGGGCAAAAGCTGCCCCATTGCTGTACCTTGTTTCTGCCGATACAAAACATCATTAAAAATAAAATAATTATTCTTTAAACAGAAATCCAACAAATCTACTATGAAATCAACAGAAAGGTTGTCTTTTAAAGAAGATCTCACTGCATTGAGGCCATCATCATGTCTAATAGAGGTATATAGACTTTTAACATCCATAACCAACCAATACATTTTGTTGTTCCAAGAAATAGAGGATATTTTGTTTAAAAATTCCATACTATCTTTGATGTAAACTGGAGATTTAACTACATATGGTAAAAATATTCTATGTAAAATCAAACCAGTGTTATGTAGGAAATAGTTGCAGGCTGAAATAATGGGTCGACCTGGGGGGTTATGTAAGTTCTTATGTATTTTTGGTAAACAAAAGAATACAGCTAGGTCCTTTCTATCATTGTCTAACCTATTCCTCACATCCTTCTCTGTAAAACCCCAGCCTGACTCCCCTGTCCAACATGTGTTTAAATTTTGTAACAGCCTTTTGATAATGAATCATATTGCTTCTTTCATATGTTGTTTCATCCTGCAAATGATTCATACACATCTCAAAATATTGCACAACACTCGTTATAACAATTTTGCTTCCCTTATCGGAAGGTTTGATAATAATATCCTTCCTGTCACATAATTCTTTTAAAGCACTCCATTCTTTATAAGTTAAGTTATATAAACTATTACATCTATTCAATTTCATATTTCTACATATATTCTCACATTCAGATTTAATCATAGAGCCAAAATGAATAGCTCTCTGATTAATAAAAGGCGGAATAAATTTGTTAGAAGAAGCTACATAAGACATATCTATTGCATTGCCAACAATAGGAAATTGCACATCATCATTACTTATACATTCATCATATGAATAAAAACTATCCTCAGATTCACATGAAGAAAAGCCTCCATGTGCAGAATTAGAACATCCTTGGTCCCTGCTAAAATGAACTTTCAAATGTATCTTCCTAAGAAATTTAAAGATATCTTGCTGTATCAAATATTCTTTAGGAGAAACAGTAGGTATAAACTTTAAACCTAAACATAACACAGCAAACTGTTCATCAGACAAATCACAACCAGATAAATTAAGAACAATACTTTTATCATTAAAGTCATTACTGTTTAAATTTCTTGTTATATTGTTGTCCATACCTCCGATTCTGACGAAAATTGTCAGGTTGATTGAATTTCTGAACAGAGACATCTTCTTGCTCATAACTTCTCAGGCGTTTCTGTCCCTGTTGAAATGTTCATTCCTGGTGCTGCAAGCCTCCATTGTTAAACTCTTGTTGCATCCTACGTGGTTGTGCTGGTCTAGGTAATTCCGGAAATTCCATACTGGTGTCCGACCTAAACTCTTCCCCTGAAGAAGCAAAAGAAGAAGAAGAAGACAACAGTGCATCAGTGAATCTTACCCTCCTACGTTGTTTCCGCTTATGTTCTGTCCAATTAGGAGGGTAAGAAAATGCAGTCCCTGCTTCATATTCATTGATATCACATATTAATTTTGTTTTCTTTTATTTTACAAGTTCATTCTCTAGATTATTCAGTCTCTCATTAGTCTTCTCCATGAAAGACTTCATATTTTCTAGACTCACAGATGAACTAATACTATGTGAAAGGGAAACCAGCTCCTGTTTAAGAGACTGATGTTTGAGCTGGTCCCTTTCCAACAGAATGTGAAGCCACTCTATTACACACTTGTGTGCTGCTATGAACCAGCGTTCCTTAAATTTCTTATCAGCAGCACAATTCAAGTCAAATGGTGTACTAGGATTCTTTACGAATCTAAGACCTCTAGGTGTAATATTCAAGCTAATATATTTTTGCAAACCTAAAATGTTAAAGTGCACCCTTGTCTCTTTCTCAATCAACCTGTTATATTTTTGATACAGTTCTCTGATTTCTGGAGACACACTTTGAAATTTATGTCCCACAGAAACAAAAGGGTCAAGCACTCTTTTATTTCTTTCTTGCAAAAATTGATCAAAAAATTGACAGTCTCTCACTTCAGGTTGACGTGCATCCACAGGAACATGTGCAGAAACATTTATAGCAGGTCTAGAACCTGAAAAAAACTGCTCAATAGTTCTCTGTTGAGCAGAATAAATCATAGAGCTTTCAGCCCCTACAGTACCTTGTTGCAAAGCTGTGTTCTCCTGAAAAACCCTGGAAATATCCAAATTAGGATCAGTCGACATCCCTGGATAATTACACAAACTCCACTCCACACACCTTCAGATAGAAACAACTCTGATCCAAAACAATACCAAAACAGCAAAATCTTCAGAAGTCAGGAATCAAAAAACAGGAACCAAAGTCAAATCCAAAAGCAAACTCTTTATTCTCCAGCGCCTCGGTGTAACCACCTTTCAAGAGTATACATTCTCACTGAAAGAATGGATATATATATATACTCATAGCAATTAATTAAGCAATTAATTAAACAATTATATTCAAAAAAGTTTTAAAGCAGACACCTCCAGTTTATTTCATTATTCAGTCCACAGGGTGTCATTGTATTGTATTTCAAAATAAAAATACTTTCCTTATATTGTAAGTTATATTTCAAAGCATTTTCATCATTACAAAAACATTTCACACTTTCTAAAACTGTTCCTGTTAAAAATGAAGCATCACTATTATGATAAACACTAAAATGTGTGGCAATAAATTTATTTTCCCTTTTATGTCTTATGTCTCTAATGTGCTCACCTAACCTAATACGAAACTCTCTTTTAGTTTAACCTATATAATATAATCCACAGGGACAGTGTAAAGCATACACAACTCCCTTGCTTCTACAGGTAAGACTATCTCTTACTGTGAACCTAATGTTGTTAATATAATTAAATGTTCTAACTATATTCCTACAAACACTGCATCTACTGCAACATCTTGTACCAAATTCACTTAGTGGTCTTGGTAAACAAAATTTTGGCATTACAAATTTACCATGTACCACCATATCTTTCAAATTTCTTCCCCTTTTATTTGGAGAATAAAGGTTTTTGTGGCAAAATGTGCATCAACACCTTGTCTTTCACTAAAAATTTCCAAAAATGTTCCACTACATCCTTTATGTCTCCATTTTTTACATTATATGTAGAGACAAAATAAATATCCTTACAGGTTTTATCACTGGTTACCAGATGATATTTCTTATAATGATGATATTCACCCTTATTACATTTATTCCTTACCATATTATTCTCCTTTTTTACCTTCATAAGGGCATTTTCTAAAATATTCACACTGTACCCTCGTTTCAGAAACATATTATATGTGATATAACTTGATGGAATACAGAAGGGAAACAAAGTAATATTCTTGGATCTTGTTTTGGAGGGTACAGAACATGGTAAAATTATATCAAAGATACATAGGAAGTTTATAGATGGTAATCAATATCGTCATGCATCTAGTTGCCATCCTGCACATACTTTGGAAGCTCTCCCTTATGGGGAATTGGCAAGGGTATCTAGATTATGTAACACACAAGAAAATCTACAAAGGGAATGGGATATCACATATAATATGTTTCTGAAAAGAGGGTACAGTGTGAATATTTTAGAAAATGCCCTTATGAAGGTAAAAAAGGAGAATAATATGGTAAGGAATAAATGTAATAAGGGTGAATATCATCATTATAAGAAATATCATCTGGTAACCAGTGATAAAACCTGTAAGGATATTTATTTTGTCTCTACATATAATGTAAAAAATGGAGACATAAAGGATGTAGTGGAACATTTTTGGAAATTTTTAGTGAAAGACAAGGTGTTGATGCACATTTTGCCACAAAAACCTTTATTCTCCAAATAAAAGGGGAAGAAATTTGAAAGATATGGTGGTACATGGTAAATTTGTAATGCCAAAATTTTGTTTACCAAGACCACTAAGTGAATTTGGTACAAGATGTTGCAGTAGATGCAGTGTTTGTAGGAATATAGTTAGAACATTTAATTATATTAACAACATTAGGTTCACAGTAAGAGATAGTTTTACCTGTAGAAGCAAGGGAGTTGTGTATGCTTTATACTGTCCCTGTGGATTATATTATATAGGTTAAACTAAAAGAGAGTTTCGTATTAGGTTAGGTGAGCACATTAGAGACATAAGACATAAAAGGGAAAATAAATTTATTGCCACACATTTTAGTGTTTATCATAATAGTGATGCTTCATTTTTAACAGGAACAGTTTTAGAAAGTGTGAAATGTTTTTGTAATGATGAAAATGCTTTGAAATATAACTTACAATATAAGGAAAGTATTTTTATTTTGAAATACAATACAATGACACCCTGTGGACTGAATAATGAAATAAACTGGAGGTGTCTGCTTTAAAACTTTTTTGAACATAATTGTTTAATTAATTGCTTAATTAATTGCTATGAGTATATATATATATCCATTCTTTCAGTGAGAATGTATACTCTTGAAAGGTGGTTACACCGAGGCGCTGGAGAATAAAGAGTTTGCTTTTGGATTTGACTTTGGTTCCTGTTTTTTGATTCCTGACTTCTGAAGATTTTGCTGTTTTGGTATTGTTTTGGATCAGAGTTGTTTCTATCTGAAGGTGTGTGGAGTGGAGTTTGTGTAATTATATACTAGATGATACTGACTGAGTGTCTTTTTTAACACTAGAATCCTGAAAACCCTTTCTTGAGTGACTCATGTTGAAGTCTCTTCTCTCTTAGCCAAACAGTTGAAATTCTTAAAGAAAAACTATTACTTTTGAAGAACTTGAAGCTATAAATCTTTTCTCTTGCTATTAATTAATAAAATTAGCTAGGAAGCATCTTCAAATTTTAATTTTTTGATTACATTTTCTGTCAGAGAAATGTTTTCAGTCACAGAGCATTCAACAGTTGCTGCTCGCAGTTAGCCATCTTGACCACATTCACAAATCACTCTTTTGATGTTAATTAAGACCACAATGTATAAAAATGCATGCCCATCACTAATGTCATTGTTGCTACTGTCTAGATATGGACAGACCTAGCACCATTTGCAGTGTCCAGTGTGGATCATTTAAGGGTTGCATTGCAGAATAAACCAGGATGAACAAGACCCTCCATCTTGTGAAAACAGAATTTCATTCTTCTGTTAACCATTAATCAGTGTCCCTGGTGTTCATTATGCAGTCAGCAAAAACAGAAAATGTAATATCTGGGATATGAACAATATTCTGTGAAATCACTTGACTACACAAATAATAAGTAGTAATTCTTTGCAGTTTAGGACCATAGTAATTTAAATTATTTTTAAAACAAAATGGTTTTAATATTTCATTTCAGCAGTTATATACCTATATTCTCAAGATCTGCAGGATGAGTTAGAGAAGTGAGCACCAGTGGCAATCCTATACTATATAGTGCAGTTAATTCTCAGTTTGATAATTGTAATGTTTTATAAGAAACAACCTACTTTTGCTCCAGATCAGAAATGTTAGACCGTCTGAAAGATAGTTGGGAATTTTTAAAATAAATGCTGACCAGAGTCATAAAATGCTAAATACAGCATGTATGCACCAGGCAATCAGTCAACAATTACATGCCTGGCCAATAAATAATATTAAATAGTTCTCTCCAGCCTCAAGGAGGGCAATATTGAATAGTCTGATGGAGAATGTGAAGTTGTCCATCCAATTATCTAGGTTTATCCTGAAGTTGGCAAGAGTGCCTTTCTGCTTTATATCTTGTAGAAGTTTGTTTCAGAGATATGAATCATTCACACCAATGTGTCTTATTTATATGTAGATGAAGGTTAAGCTCATTTAGCTGGGTATATGAGATGCAATCAATACAGATGGGTATAAAAATGTCTGAGTATATGGAGAGGGCTAACAGTCTGTCCTTATAACTGAATATTTTGAGGATTTCATCTTTGTAGTTAATTATCGCTAAGGTCTCTCAAGTTGAGAGATATTTTACACCACATACATGCCAAAAGGGTATTTATTGTATTCAATAATTGTTCTTATAAGTGATAAGTAAAGGAAAGTAAGTCTTTGCTGGATCTAGTAAAAATGTTGTTTAAAATTACTTGAGCCAGAAAGAATTTCTGAACTAATATAGAAATATGATGGAAAAAGTAAAGAATTACCTATGACCTATATCCATCATGGTTCTGCCTGATTTTAATGGGGGGGGGGGGGGCTGCCAAACAAACATGGGAAGCAACAGAAACAAAATCTAATATGTTTGCAAAACTCACACAGTTTCACAGTTGTAGTACTCCTTTGTACATTTTTAAAAGTAAATTCAGCTTCCAAAGTTTCAGTATTTTCCTTCAATATTCTGTTTATCTACCAGTAAGGAAACTTCTACCTGTTTCTCAGAAGAAAGTTCATGCAGATGGCACAAAGAAACTCTATCAAACTGCAAGGCAAAGACAGAAATTTATAGAAGATAACCATCAAACACTTTTCACAGGGGATGCTAGAAACAATCTGTTTACCAGTCCACTGGACATCAGTGCTAGATAGGAGGAGTAGTTTCAGTAGTTGCTGCGTGTAGGAAACCCGACAGAGGCTGTATTGCCCCAGACAAGTCTGTAATGAAAAAAGAAGTAGTAGAAGAAGAAGAACTCACCCTAGAAAAATTAAGAACAACACTAAGGAAAATGAAGTCAATCAGATGAAGCCATGGCAAATATGCTTAAAATGTTGGCTGAGTTAGAGAAGAAATGGCTCCAGTGGGTACTCATAGCAGTATGGAGAGGAAAACATTTCCCAGGTGATTGGATCATAAGCATTCTAATTTCAGTGCACAAAAGCAAAGGGGCCATTTATAACTGCCGGCAGTACAGATGCATCAAACACCTGTTAAAAGTGTGGGGTAGAGTGATTGATAAATGAATAAATCAATACACAGAGGAGTAGAAAGTATGATAGGAGATGAGCAGTTTGGATTTAGATCAAGATGCAGCACAATCAGTCTAATGTTTGCAGTCAGACAGATAGTGAAGAAGAAGTTGAAGATGAGAAAAGAATCTAACTGGGAATTCTTAGACTTGGGCAAAGCTCATGTCAAGGTCCAAAGAAAGTTAATGCTGGCAGCCTTGTGACAGTTTATAGTCAAGGAAACATTGATAGAATTAGTTCAGACTCCTAACAAAGACCCAATGATACAAGTACAAATAGTGTTCAGACTCACAGTTGGATTCCCACTGGGAGGGTGCGTGATCAGAGTTCAGATCTGATCTGACTGCTCATATTGATGGACTACATTAGCAAGCAGGTGAGATGGAGGGATCAATAATCAATAAATCTATTATATGCAGCTGGCATGGCATTGTAAGCAGATTTTAAATATTAACTTTAGTAAATGATAGGGGAATGCAAAGACCCATAGTATAAATGGGAGAAATCAGTGGAAGCTGAATATTGTGACCGAGAAAATAATGAAATGGGTTAATAGATTCAAGTATCTGGGAGGAGTAATTGAGGAAAGGGGATGCTTGAATGAGGAGGTCAAATCTAGATTCAGAGGTGCTACAACCATCTGGCACAGAGTGCCAAGGGTAGTGTGTGACAGAAGAATGGCATAGAAGCTCAGAAGTAAAGTGTACAACATAGTAGTGTCACCAGTTTTTTGGTGCATTGCAGGAACCTAGACAGTGAAGGCACAACAGTTGAAGAAGCTAGAGCTGATGGAGACAAAATACCTGAGATGGCTGTTATGATGCACACTGTGGGAAAGATGATATGAAACCAATGGATCATAATCTAAAATAGTCCCAATTGCAAATAAGGTCAAAAAAAGACAGATTTCAATGATTCAGGCTCATGTGCAGGAAAGCAGAAGACAATTTGGTAGAGAAGATTTGGAAGAGACACCAAGAACGCAACATGAAATGAGGACATCCAGCTATGGATCACATGAGAGAAGACCTACAACAGTAAAGCATGACTTTCCATGCAGGTAGTAGAGTGGCAAAGAATTGAGACAGGTGGTGGCAGATGGTGTCAGATGAAGTGACTCCTTGATTCCATATTTTAAAAAGAGGAAAAAGGGGGCTGATAATGAAAATAATTATGATGTTGAAGATGATGATGATGGAGTCATTTGGTGCATTGCTTATTGGGAAGGCAGTATATAGCAATATAATTTTGCAAACAGCATTCAGTGATACCTGATAGAGAGTGAAGTTGTAGTAGCATACAGCAACATGGTCTTAGTTACTTGGCAGATGCTATTCTGTAATACCTAACAGTGAGAGGAAAATGTCAAATATAAACAAGGGAAATGTTTCAGACTATTTTTCTGTAAGTGCCGTTTGGTACATTTGCTTGACACACCATTTAATGAGAAAGCAATATAGGGCAAAATGACACTAATTTTTTGACAAGTGTTAATCTGTGATATCTGATATTGTGAAGCCACATCAAAATATGAGCAAGAGGTATAGTTCACATTATTTACATGCTTGCAAATATTAATTTTTTTCAATGTTATTGAAGAAGCCAAATATAGTGACATGGACACCATTTGGCAAGCTGTATTCTGTGATTCCTAATAGTGAGGGGTAAAATCCAAATATTAACTAGAGAATCATTTTCTTATATTTGATTTTAAATTCCATTTCTGTCCTGTTTGAAGGGGAAGCTGAATACAGCAATGTAATCTTAATAGTTTTACAAGCGCTACTCTGAAGGGGAAGCTGAATACAGCAATGTAATCTTAATAGTTTTACAAGCGCTACTCTGTAATGCCCTATAATGAGACATTATAGTGATATAAAAGCAAGAAGACTGCTTCACTTTGCATCACATGTTTACAATGTCCTTTGGTGTGATGCTAAACAGATAGCAAGAATTTAACAATGGAAGGAAGGAGGAGAGGTAATCACTTTATTTTATCATTTGGAACATTGTTTATGAGTAGGGAATATACAGCAATATTACAAGCATTTCTGCACATTACTTAATAATAAGGATATACAGAAAGGCATTAGCAAAGAGGAATACTGTACTTCCATTTACATGAATGCAAATACTGTTTGTCTCACTGGTTAACAGAGAAGCAGCAGAAATGTAGTATTGTTTGTTCATCCATCATGACCATGTTCCTGCATGTTTGTGTGTGCTGGTGAAGTAATATAGACTGAAGTAGGCGATCTGTGACAACTGGATTAATCTAGCCTCTAGACCCTTTACTAATTCAGTGGTCATGGATTATTTTAGAATATGTACCTGTATTATGCATTCTTTGCTAAAGTATTTGTGAAAACAACCATCAGTGGAAAGCATCGTACAGCAATATGATGTTGATTCTTTGTGATGCATTACTGGCTGATACCCAGCACTTTGAAGTAATAGCTAAATATAGGCAAGAAGAATATTTCACTTTATTTTACATTATTAAAAATACTGTTTACTGTACTTAAAACACATTACTATTACTATGATGGAGAAAACCTTAACATCTGGAGGCAATATTAATTATGCCATGCAAATATGGTTCTGAGGAAGAAGACAGCATCAGAAAATATGTTTTGTGCTTGATTAAATTAATTATAGCCTCTTAACCATAAGTTATGCCAAGTTCAATAATATTGATACAGACTTCAAATGCTATTCTGTATACAGTAGAATAATATAGTAAGGAAACATAAATATGCTTTTTCAAGATGCAGTCTGAAACAATTTGTATTTGGTGTACTGCTTAATGAGGAAGTAACACAGATCTGAGTATTATTTGTCAGACAATCAGCAATATTGCTTGCACAGTAGAAATAAATGCTTGCAGAAGGTTTACTGTCTGCAAATTAATACAGCCTTCAGATATTGATATCTTAGATAAATAATTATTTCAAAGGGAGGCAGGAAACTGATTTTATCCAAATTGTGCTGCAGTATTTTGCTTTCTACTTTATAATCTCAAGGAAGCATATGCAGCACTTTAAAATGGTTAGCTAAAAGCATCATATGATTTTGCTTTCCTGAATTAAAAAAAAACAGTGCCACAGATACTGTTAGCAATGGAGAAACGTGCTCTGATTTTGCTTTCTGTCATCCTGGAAGACATGCCTCCTAGTCAACATAAATTGTGGCATACTTATTGGCAGGACACTGTTGTTATAGGTTGCTTTCACGTCTGCCTGTCTGCTTGATGTTTGCTGGTACTGTTGAAGATCTTTGTTAATGAAACCCTGAGTTGTTCTTACATATGCATGTAAGCTAAACCAAACAACTTTACATTCCCCAGAAGACATAACAAACCAAGAATCTTGAAAAATTCCAAAATGAAGCTAGAAACCAGATCCCAGAGATGGCTAGTAAAAACCACAGGAAACTCTATTGTATAAAAAAAAAACAATATTGAGCACTTTCGAGTGTAACCAAGACTTCATCATAATACAAAAAAAAATCAAATCAATGCAATGTTTACATTTAAATACTTCCTCTCCCAGTCACATGATTAATCAAGACCAATCAAAGCCCCCAGTTACACAGTCATTTGCATCAAATATGAGTCCACAAAATAAGTTTGTTAAACAAACATACTCATATAAAAGAAAAAAAAAACTTCACATAACTCAGAAAAGATGTTACATATCATATGAACATAACCTCGAAAGACTAGCCAGTGATAGTCCTTTATGCAAACCTGGTGATTTTTGAGTATATAATCTAGATCAAGATGAAGTCTTGGTTACACTCGATGAAAGTGCTCAATATTGTTTTTTATACAATAAAGTTTCCTGTGGTTTTTACTGGCGGTCTCTGGGATCTGGTTTCTAGCTTCATTCTGGAGAAATTCACATTCCCCTTCATCATAATCTGTGCTCACAAACTACAATCTACTATTTAGAAATACATTTAACAGCATTAAATATAAAGACATGCAAATAATATGTGTAATCATTTGGCTAGAGTCTGCTAAATTACTGAGAACATTATAGCATTTGGTAATAGGAAATGCAATGTTCCTTTTTATTAGCTTTTATATCAGTGGTAGAATTTGCTAGTTTTCCCCTTTAATGACTGAAAAACACAATGACTGATATTTCTGTTTAATTTACCTTTTTCCTGTATAGTTAAGGATATTTAGACAGTCTGGGTCACAACACATCTTTTAAACATACTGCCTATTGTCTATTCACCTAGTTGGGGAGGACAATTTACTGCCTTCTCTGTCTTGCTCTTTCTTTCTCGCCATATCTATGGCATAATCTGGTACAACATTTGAAGGGATAATAGATTGCTTAAGGGTGTCTTATATAGTATGTAGTTACTAAATAGGAGGAATTGTTTATTTATTTACTGGACATTTGTTAACCAGGTAGGTGAACTAACCTATCATTTTCAGTCTTGATGCAAGGCAAAGTAAATGTCAACATATAAAAGATATGCTACATCATCTGACCAGCTTATCAATATCTGCACATAAGTCAAGAGTGCTGAGGCTGTCTAAAATTATTATTACATATCAATACTAGATTTTACAGTAACAAGGAAATAGAAATTAAGATATATCACCAGTACACATTTTCTGTTGAAACAATATTTGCATAGGTCATTAACTCTTTTTTTGAAGTGCATGTAACCAAATTCACTGAAGAGAATGTACTATGAAATGACACTCTGTGGTAGAGATTATGGAATTAGTCCATTACAGTTTAACATTGTATTTAATTAAAACCACAACCTTGCCATGAACCTTAAAGCATGTGTATTTATTAATTTCCATTAAATGTTCTTTGGGAAGGTACTTCAATTAGAAACATTTATTATTTTTTTCTGATGCCAAGAAAAATTTTGTTAATTCAGCAGAGATTATTATGAAAAAGCTCTTTCTATATTTATTTATTTATTTTATTTTATATTTGATTACCGGGAAAGTCCTTTTTCAGTGGAGGCCAGGGGAGAAAAGCTCTACATATAACACAGATTAATAAAGTACAATTTCACAGGTACAGAAGCATAACACTATACATTTTACATCAAGTAAAACTAGGATAATAATACTTTAAACTGTACATCAACTAAAAGTAGGAAGAAAAATGTGTACACTATACAGGTACAAAGATGAATCACCTTAAATTGTAAAATCAAAACAGCATTCGGTGTAATATAGTATTAGAATAATATAAAGTATATACCCGGTATCTATACTTAGAAGAAGGAGTAACTGCTGAGAGGAACAGAGCGGTATCAGGAATGAGACGTGCAAGATAAAAAGAGGTCAATTGCCTGAAAATAAGGGAGGAGTGTTTATCCTGGGTGAGCAAGAAGAATATGGGATTAAACTAGCCTGGAGAGTCACAGTTACAAATCCAATTAGCTTGTAGGTGTGTTTTTAGATATTTCTTAAACTGAGTTAATGACATTGTGGCTCATATATATTAGAAAGTGTTCCATTTTTAAGATACAACTTCAGAAGATGGGTTACCAAAGTTCAACATTGTCATGGGAATTCATGATTTTACATATTCCCCCAAAAAGAACTTTCTAAATCTCAATGTATTCTATTAATCAATATTTTCTTATTAATGAAGCTATACATAGCTACTAATTGGTTAGACCCATCCAAAACATCATGGAATAATTTTAGAGTATTAGCAATAAGGCATATAGTAGCTCACAAACTACTTTTGAACCAACATAATAAAAATATTAACAATCCAAAAATATGGGAACAAGTATTTAATATTGTATTAGCATAACATCTTATATTTGAATTTAGCAAGAATTTCTACACTTTTAAGAGACTCTGTAACAGCAACTTTTTATTACTCGAATTGATCTTAACCATTTTTATACTCTTTGTGTATAATTCAATGTGTTACTTGGAAGCATTTATTTAAATATTGTATATCTGTTATGGAGTTAGTGTTAGTTACATTAGTTGGTAGTTTTTTCTTAGTTTTCTGTTTTGTTTTAATTTTGTATGGAATATAAGAAAACAATAACAATTATTATTGAAAAAAAAAAAAAGAAAGTGTAGGACCCTAGTACTGGAATAAGAATGTAGTAGGATTTGTGATGCAGGGTAGTAAACAATCTTATGGGTTAGTATAAGCTGGTTATAAGAGGAAGATGGGGAAGTTCAAGCCAGCTGAGTTGTTTAAGGGCTGAGCAGTGGTGTGTTTGATGTGAGCTATTGGTGGTGAACTTTGCAATTTATAGCAGGCCTCAATTTTTGTTCTATCCAATTTCTAAGATTAGTGAGGATAGGGGAGGCATTTAAAAGTATAGAGATGAGACATGTTTGTGCAATTTTAGCCATGGTGCTGTTTGTGAGGAATTGTTTATTTCTATATAGCCCCCCAAAAAAAACTTTTTATGTACTTTCTTAATGGTGGGTGAAATTTGACTGTCAGATTTCATGTTGCAGTCTATCTGAACTCCTACAAGTTTAGTGTGAGTGACAGGAGAGATAGTTGTTTTATTGTTAGAAATTATAGTAAATGTGGATATGGGAGTGGAGTGATTAGTAGGCTGGAATAGGAGAAGCTTGGTTTTATTGGGGTTTGGCATTAGTTGAGAGTCAGTGAGCCATTCTTTGATAGAAATAAAAGAGGCCTGTGTTTGTAATTGCAGTTCTTGGGAGGAAGGAGAGGAACAGATTAGTGCTAAGTCATCAGCATATTGGATGACTGAGGCATGTAGAGATGTTGTATGGAAGTTGTTAGTGAAGAAAGAGAAAAGTAAAGGACCAAGGATGGAGCTTTGGGGAACACCGAGTGTGACTGTTAATAAAGAAGAGTGTTCTTGCCTCCACTGTACTCCTTGCTGTCTACCTGTTAAATAACTTTGAAATCAGGTAATGGTGGGTTTGCTAAGATTCAGTTCTGAGAGGGATTTAATGAATTTGTTGTGGTTAACCATATCAAATGTATTGGAGAGGTCAAGAAAGATAGCAGAGAGATAGTTACCATTATTTCTGTAGTTGTTTACTATATGAGTCAATGACATAAGGGCTATTGTGGTGCTGTGATAGGGTCTGAAGCCATGTTGAGTGTTTGTGAGAAGGTTGTGTGTGTTGAGGTAATCCATAATTTGTGTGTATACACCTCTGCAGTATTTTGGAAAGAGCAAAGAATATTGCTATAGGCAGATAGCTGATTAACTCTTTTGAGTCTTTCCATAGTGGTAAAATATCACCCAGTGCATAGTAACAGTACAGTTATTACAGGACAGGTGTCTAAAGTACTGTTTAGGCTTGAACATTTTGTACCTATGCTTCTGCAATGTTATTTAGATTTACTAGTAAGGGATACCTTGTTGACAGGTTGGAGGACCATCAATGAGGGGAAGGTTATAAGGACACAGACAAAAAATACTACTCTAAACCGTGATCAAATCTACTGTGAAGCATTATGATATGTCTTTTGGCACAATACACTGCAGAGAATCATTTAAAGGTTTTGAAATACTTCATAAGTATTGGTAGGGCTCGGCTACTGAGTACATGTTAAAGGAACGTAATGGTCAGAGAACAGTCATAATTTTTATGAGAAGGATAATATTAAAACACATATTACAGCCACCCCATCAGATAACCAACAAACCAACAGGAACTTAAATAAGGGCCATTATTCTAGGTTTCAGATTTTTAGTGAATAAAGGCAAGCATGTTAAACATTCTGGAAGGCATTTTAATATTTACAGTTTTTGCAATTGTAATTCTACAAGTATTGTTTATATAACGTGTTGTTATTGTTGCAGTACCTCTTATGTGGGTAAAACAGAGACAGTACAAAAGAGATAAATAATGGAGAATATTAAAGGGGATATCTTGTATAATACTTAGGATATTAAAGGGGGCTATGTTTATAATGATTTGCATTAACACATTGTCAGGTATAGTAATGGTCACTTTAATTTTTAGTAATTACTGTTTTAAACAATAAATGGATGGAGGTGACTTGCATAATGATTTATTATTTTTAGTGATTAAGTGGCAAAATATTTAGCTGCATGCCCCAGACAATTTAAATGAGACATATTCTTTAATTCAAAGTATAAATGTATAAAATGTAAGAAAGATTGTTTACTGTTACCCTCTGTGACATTTCAGTTAATTTAATCTGTTTTATGCCATATTTACAGTGTTTTTTTTTTTTTTTTTTTTTTTTTTCTGTTTGTTACTTTCACTCTGGAAAAAAAACAATGTATTAATTTGTTTTGAACGCAATGTGGGATTTTATATTAAAGATTCTGGTTCCCTGTTTCTGTGACTAAGTGCTTATTTTATTCAGGCCATTTTGGTCAACTGTATTGCCCTTTGTCATTACTTGGGTAATGCATTAGAAAGACTTTGTCGGGATATTCAAGTCTACCCAGGACTTTGCCATTTGATTTTACTGTGTGCAGTGTAAAGGGTAAATGTCAATCGAGTAATAATCCAATTAACTTTTTAGGCTGGATAGAGGGAAGGGCTTCATTAAGCAAATCTTATTTGCAGCTTGTTAGAATTCCTTACCCTTTAAGTTGTGTTAAAAATAGTTATTAGCAATTTTCAAGCTTGGTTTAAGTCTTTATGGATGGGTTGTTCTAGTATTTGGCATTATGCAAGCCACAGCAGAGGTTGTTAATGAAGAATAAAAAGAGTTGTGGGACTAAAATAAGTCATTATGTGATCCTACAAGAGTATCTCCAACTTAAATGCTATTACACAACCTAATATGGAATGTTCTCTTGGAGAGTTACTTTAGAAAATTTTAGGTCAGTGTCAAAAAAATAAAAAGCACAGTTCTTAAAGTTTATTCAGAAGTTAGGCATGATTGATGAATGCAAAGGCAGGTTTTAGATCAATAAGGACTGCCCAAGCGATATACCATTATTGCAAATTTGAACAAAGAAAGAATATATGTCAGTCATGGTGCTGAATGCAGAGTGAAATTCATTGCATTTTATAGTTAGAATGATATTATTTGGTGAGATATTCAATCAACTGTTCAAATACAATGTTTTCACAATATTTGAAAAGCAGGCAGATGGCAAATCAACATTAATCATTTGCTGATGAAATTATCTTTAGAGTAGGTTGGATCATGGCATGTGTGAAACTGTAATAAAATTCTTGTGTATATATGCTACTGTTGCATGAGCACCTTTGCATTTCGAGCATCTTACGCTTTGAGAACTTTAATTCCTTTTTGATTTTCTTCTTTATAACATCTTTTTTTACTGTCTGTGTACCATTATTTTACAAATGGGTAATTTAAACATTGTATCATTTAGCCAAAGCATACTGTTGTTAGTGAGTCATATTTCTAATGGGTCAACTTTCCATTTTACCATCTTGGATTATCTTGCAACTATATCCTGTGACAATGTATATTTTTGCCAATGTGTCAATTAGCCAACTTATTATCTTTCTATCATATCATTTTATAACTTGGTTCAACATTCTACCCTTTTCTGATACTATGTTTTAGTGATGAACAAGTGTGTAAATTACTTCCTGCCATCAATTATTGTGTGAGGGTCAAGAGCTGTGTTCTCAGGGTTCACACAACTGACAACTGAATAGTATCACAGGAGTTGATTGACTTTAAGAGCCTATGAAAACGTACATTCCTGTTTTGGGTAATAGCACTTGCAACTCCCATACTGTACTGTTGCTGATTAGAGTTATCATTTCTTGGTTTTAAGATTTTACCTGCTTCATATGTATGCCAGTGGATTCCATTGCAATCTTACCAACAGTAACTGAATTGTCCTAGATTATTTTGCAAACAAATACACATACATATAATATTCTCAAGTGGGGGTTAATGATATCTTTCTTGTATGGGCACTCTTCTTCCTGCTTTTCTGGTAATTCTGCCATCTGCTGAACCATTCTGGCAAAGCAAGAACAGAAGTGTTATTTACCTTCAAACAAAACAGCTGCTAAATATTGGAATGTTAGCAACAGCTAGTACAGTAATCATTCAAAAGGTGAAACCTTTTCATTGAGATATTGCCCGGTCTTCACACTAATATACACTACCAGCCTCAAGCATATAACATTTTATAACATTTTGTACCTGAAATAAGTAAAATTAAACAATACACCTTACAAAACTAAACACACAAGTTAGTTTTACTCTTGTAAAAGAAGCTACCAAATAAGTGCATTTAAACAGACACATGGCATGAAGAAACATTCTGACAGTTTTTCTGTATGTAGCTAACTTTAAATTAGAATTCTGGAAACAATTACACTCTTCAATAGGAAAATAATTCTCATTATGAGCTCAGATTCAGGAATACACTTCACTTGTGTATATTCAAGACAGCAACTGCATGACAATAAAGCATGTTTTTTTCTGCTTAAAAGCATCTAAGCAAGTACTTTGCATTATCCTTCAGTTTGAATGTAAGGCTTCTTGCCTTCACTGTTCAGATAAGGTAATACATTCTCTTGAACTTCAGTAACATTTCAGGGAACATTTCAGTTGAAGTACTGGAAATGTTTACACATTTGAGAAGACATTTTTATGCTTGTAATTGCCTTGTTGCAGTTTTACTCAGAGCATTTGCATTTTATGATCTGATCTTTGCTAATTTTACATAATTTCATTAGTTTGAAAATCAGTGTTTTGGCCAAAAGAGTATATAAGAACAATTTCATGTTGAGTACTCAGTTATTAAACCGAGTATTCATTTCAATTTTTTTAAGAATGCTTGCATTTGTGGTGGTGTGCGATATTAGGGCTCCTCTTCCACATTAAATTTGATTTTATTGCAAAACTGGAATTTGTAATCCCACGGGATGTACTGTAAGCAAAAAGCATTTATATATATATATATATATATATATATATATATATATATATATATATATGTGTGTGTGTGTGTGTGTGTGTTTTGTGAAAAAAATACACTTAACTCAGCTTTATGCAGCTTTTTGTATTTTTTTTGCTGAAAGCCAGTAGCAAATTTGACACAGTTTTTTACATTTCTTTTATTAATCAGTTCCATTTGCTTTAGCATAGTGTTATTGCTGTAGAATTATAGGGTAGGGGGTTGAGTATTTTCAATTATTTTTGATTGTAAATCCTAGGTACAACTGAGCCTCCTGGCAATACAACTTTAGGATAAGTGGTGGGGTGGAAAGCAGCCATGTTCTACTCAATCCATGGCCATGTAATCTTGCAAGGGTACTTCAGTGAAATTTCCATAAAGGATGTGCAAGATATTTCTATAGGTTAAATGCCACCAAAAAAAGGAAAGGAGAAATCTCTGTAATTGCTGGAAGACTATATGTAATATTTGAAGTGAGATAAACTGAGGTTTGTTAAATTATGAATGACATTTCTAATTGGCATGTATGATTATTTATTTTTGAGGAATTACAGGGTGGTATATATTTGCTTTTTCTTCATTGTAAGCAATTTTACATTTTATAAATTTTGCAATATATAAGGAACTATCAGCTGGGAAACTAAAATAGTCCTTCTACTTTGTTGGTCACATGACTGCATGCCCAGAGCGCTGCTATACATAATCTTTTGTCCTTTCATGCCTTAACATTGAGTCTACACCCAAACTGCAAAAAAAAAAGGCTTCAGCCTGTCCATTTTGATCTGCCTTTCACTCACTTGGCCTTTGGTATCTGCCTTGAGTTTATGCTTATTCTGAAGGCCTGCATCATAATAAAAACACATGCATTTGACCAGGGAGTTTTTTCAACTTTACTTAAATTTGTTTCTACATTAAATTCGTATCAATCACTGGGTTCTAGCAGCCCCACCTGTGCAATCTCAGAAGCCTGTACTAGAAGGCCTTCATTTAGGCCTCTTCCGTTTTTGCCCATGCTGAACCACACTCCTCTTATTCATTTATGAATGCTATTTGCACATCCTGGCCTCATTGTATGCTGTCTCCCTGCTAGTCCATTCCTGTGCACCTCAAGTCAAATTGCAAATATCAGCATGGCATCGAGCACCTGAGAACGGTCAACAACATAAAGACCTCTGTCCTCTCCATCAGAATAAAAGAAGTTAACACTCTAGCTTGTTCAGAATCTGAGTCACAAATGCAACCATCGAGTATTCTTTCCATGTACCATCATAACTTTCAACACATCAGACACAAATTTCAACAAAATCAGGGACAAATCCAAAAGAAATCAGGGACACACTTTTAAAATATTATTACTGTTAACTTCAGATATTGACAGAATAAGAGTGTGTGACCTAATATACATTTTCTGAAGTAAAAGAAGTAGCTAATGTTAACTTTTGTCACTATATATTAAGTGCAAATCAACACCTTTTCTCCAAATATCACCAGTTTTAGGAGGGATTAACAGGGACAGACCTAAAATCTAAGTCAAAATCATGGACATCCATGAAAATCAGGGACAGTTGAAAGGTATGTGTACCACTGGCTGACTGCTGGACATATAGAGTTTACTGAGAGCTGAGCCTTTGTCGCCTGTTTTTCATTGTCAGTACATTCTGTGTTCGGCTACCTCATCATTTTGTCATTTTCACTACCTTTAGTACTTAGGTTTGGCTGCTGGGTATATCTAGTTTTCAGAACGGTATTACACTCCTTTAGAAGCCTTCACTATACCACTTTCCTTGATAATAAATAAAACACTTCATCACTTCATTTGTTCACTTAATACAACTTGTATAAACAAATAAATAAATTAGTAAACAAATTCCACGATATAGTTACATTTTTCAGTGATGATGATATGATAAAGCAGAAGAACATACAGATATTTTCCAATGAATATCACAGGATAATAGGTTCACAAGTTCATAAAAGTTTACTAGGCCAATTGTCCTAGGGCCTTAACAAGCCTAGTCATGTAATGCCCTTGTTTCCTTGTTGACCATGGTTAGATGGTCATTATTAGCAGAGTGATTCACTGATTAACACTGACTGCCCCTGTCTATGAGGGACATACATGCCACCCCCAGAGTGAATTTACGGTGTCTCATCCAATTATCAAGGTTGCACTTAGTCATTGGGAAGCTCTGCTTCATGTGAAGTGGGGAGTTTATTCCAGATGAACGGCAATCTCTGTTAGACATATTTGTCTCTCCAGAATGTTCTGTTTATGTCACAGACTTGGCTGAGATCCCTGGAATGAGTGACTCTTGTCCCATTAGATTTGTGGACCTACAGCATTTCCATTAGGGCAGGGTCAGAGATCCCTCTGTAGACCAGGCACAGGTCATCTCTCAGCAGCATGTAGGATACAGAGTACAGAGACAGGACCTTCAATCTTTCCATGTAGGTCATGTTTTGGAGTCCCTCAATTTTCTTGGTTAGAAATCTCTGTTGTCTCTCCAGTTGTTGCAGGTGTCTGGTGAGGTACATGCAAAGGGGAGCATTGTGCTCAATTAGTGGTCTGATGAGGGTCGAGTATAGAGGAGTAGTCTTGGATGTGATGCCCTTATTTATGAGATGTGCAAGATAGAAGGCTTTCTTTACCACTGTGCAGACATGGTGATCGAAGTTTAAATTGCTGTCAACATGTGCTCCCAATTCTCTCACCAATGAGTTTGAGCTTGGGGGGGGGGTGATGTCTATAATGTAATTTGCAGGGGCCACTTCTTTGCCAAAGGGGACAATGATGCAATTTTTTTGCATTTTGTTTTAGATAATGACTCTAGCACCAGTCATTAGTCTGCAATAGCCCCTTTTGTAATGTATTAATCTTGTTGGGGGACTGCACCTAGTTTGCAGTTATCTGTGAACTTGGTAAGGCACAGGCCACCTACTTTCACCTGGATATCCAAGAGGTAGATTCCAAACAGTAGAGGGCCCAGCACAGGTCCCTGTGATACAGCACTGGTAACTGGTCTACTGGTGGAGGTGGAATTCCCAACTTTGACAGTATGCATTCTGTTGGTGAGCCAGTTTGCTACCCATCTAATGATGTATGAGTTAATCCCCAAATGAGAGAGTTTCTCATTGATACATGAGTGGATAATTGTGTTGAAGCCCTTGGTTAAGTCAAGATAGGTGGTATGTACTGCTTTGCCCTCATTCAGGGATTTGGCAACATTCTCAAAGAAGTCCACCAGTTTTAATAAGCAAGTCCTGTCCCTATTGAAGCCAAATTGTGTTGGGTCAAGAGTTTGGAGGTCACCTATGTCCTTGCTGATAAGGTCTATGATAATTCTTTCCATGGCCTTCCAGATAGGTCTGGCTAAGCTTATGGGTCTATAGTTCCAAGGGTCAGTTGATGGACCCCCCCCTTTGTGTAAGGGGATTGCTGTTGCTGTTCTCCACTATGCTGGAACAATGCCAGTGCTTAGGCTATGTTTCACGAGAGTGCCAAGTGGTTCCATTAGGTCTTGTTTCAGATTGTTTATTAAGCAGTCTGGAATGTTATCTGGTCCCAAGGAGGCTGTCTTTTTGGTCTTGGAGAGGGTAGATATGACCTGCTCTTTAGAGATGCTAGATAGTGAACTGGTTACAGGGATGCTTTGGGTGTGTCTGGTGGGACAAGAGGGTGAAATATTTACCCAATCTGTCTACCAGAAGGTTGGAAATTTATTTGAGTTTAGTGTTCAGAAACAAGTGTTGCTTGCAGTTATTTTTAGACAGCAACAGAGGGAGTTCAGAAATATATTTAGGATGCAAAATGAATGATAATTGTAAGTTGAAAGTTAATATATTCAGAAGGACTAACACTGCAATGAGTCTTTCTTTTATGACAGAAAACTAGCATAAAGAAATACTCTTTTAAGTGACTAAGTACAGATGTGTGATAAGGTCAAAATATGTTCAGGTGTAACTTGAAAAAAAATGATCAGACTTCTAAAACAGGGTTGAGTGTGAGATAATTATTCTAATAAGCTATTGTTAGAGCAGTCTATATATTTGCCTGAGCAAGATGCTGTAAAGATAAGCAAATAAATGGGTACGGCTCTGGAATACAACTTGCTAAAAAAAGCTTGGGTTTCAACCCCTTTTTTGTATTTACTGACATAGCTCTAAACCTCTTACTATAAGAATCAGGAACAAAGAATTCAGATATGTGCTAGTATTAAATACTGTGATTAGTTTACCTTAAATTATAAGAAAATAAGGTATGGATTACTGTGCATTTACTGAAGAAAGTAAAATATCTTAATAATTTCATTATTTGTTGATTGCAGTCCATTTAGTAGCAGCATTATGGAGTAGCAGACAAAATTATGACATAAAAGGGGGGGGGGCCTGATCCTGGAAATCAAGGGCATTTTAGGGGTATTTAACTGCCCATGCCTTCACATGTCACACTGGGCAATGCCCTAAAAACAGCTCTAAAGATGCAGTTCATAAAATTCTTGCCACACTTGAAGAAATGCATTTTCTGTTTTACTTGTGTAAATCAGTCTTTATGGTTTATTCATGAAAATCAAAAACTCTTAAGCTTTTAGTTTCATTTCACTGAAAAATATTTTCTTGTTCATATTCCCTCAAAACCTACTATCCATTGCCATTTTATTTAAGAGTAAGGGCAATGAAGATTATGGTTACTGTGTCAGCTGACACTGTGCACTGGAACAGATGTGGTAACAAAAGTCAGCAAAAGGAATACAAAATGGCTAAGGGGCAGGAGAAAAGTTTTAGTTGTTCTTCTGGCTTTTCCTGGTTAGGGGTCACCACAGTGGAACTCTGGTCCACTAATGATTGGCAGTAGATTTTTATGGTGCCAAGGTGCCAGCTTGACGCCCAACCTTCAATGAAGGCATGCCCATTAACGCATGTCTTTCGAATGCCACTCGACTACAGGGAGGACATGCAGACTCCACATAGAAGGCACTCCAGCAGAGAGTCAAATGGGAGAACCTGCTGCTGTAAGGCGACAACACTACCGCTGCACCACCGTGGCTTATCAAAATCCAAAAGTGCATACTGATTAAAAAAGAACTAATAGCTATATATTCACTATCAAATGCATTTTCCCATTTTGTTAAATACATTTCTCCACATTCTATAATAGCTCAAGAAGCCAATGGTAATGAAAGTGTTGATAGTTTTAAATGGCCTTAGAATAACAGCATATGAAAGCATAAGCAAAATGAGTGATGGAGCCTTTATCAGCAAATCTCATTTCATTGTAGAATGTACAGCATTATTCAGAAATCAATATTGCGTCCTACAGTTTTCCATTCTGCAACACATTTCACTGCTTATTTCCTCTTCATGTTTACATCAGTAATATCTAGCTAGCTAATATGTTTCTCATGACTGAAAGAGCTCTGAGAATACACAATGGGAAAGGGCATGTCTGCAGACTAAGCAACAATCTCCTTCGGATTAGCACATTTGACCTTTGTTTGCATGTGCAGAATTGTTAGAGTCCTGAATGTCAAAGTTGATTTTGATTAGTGCTATGATTATTTTGTTTCTGTGGATATTCTTTTTTTTCACGTGGAAATAATTGCTCTTAAAGTGAATGAAGTTGGAAAAGCAGGGTTCTTTACATAACCACTGCGTAAATTTCAATGTTTTCTCACTAAAATATGTGGCACAGCATGTGACAGGTGATCAAAATTTGTGCTACTTTATCAGACTTGTGAATGAAAGTGAGACACTGATGAATAAAATTAACTAATGATTATAATGTGTATGAACTGCACTTCATTAACAACTGTTATGAATTTGAGTCATAAGACTGGGCAGTGGGGAATAACACCTTCCGCCTGTGAACAGTGGATTTTTAAAAGGTAAAGTTGAGTGAAGCACCTGACAGTGTGTGGCAGTTAAAACGAATGAACTACCTAGGAGTTATGCTGACTGACTTGCTCATGCTAAATCTTAATCCTTGTGTTCTGCAGGTATTCTGTTCTGAAAACGAAGCCTACAGGGTTACAGTGCTAAAGGGAGACCTTTTTCACATTTTATCTAGGTGACTGAATTTAAAGCTTTGTTCACTGTATATCCCTTATTTGATATGCTTTAACACAGTACCTTCAGGCACTGGACTCCCAGAATGCACCACAGCAGCTCACTGGCAGCAGTTCAGCAGAAGACTTAACATTTGGCTCAGTGACAGCGGAGCTGCCAAGAGCTGGCAACAAGAGACTAACAGAGAAGCAGCAGGCCGCTAAACCCTTTCACATTTTTAATTAGATCTACACACCCATGTCTTTGAGCTATCATAAATATACAGATGACACAGAGAGCATTATTTGGGTAAAAAATGAACTCTCTACCAGGATATCTGTTACCTTATTAAAATAGTTTACCTACAGCTAGTCCTGGGAGTTTGAGAAGAAAGGATTTTGTGACATTTAGCTCAGATAGCAGTGTCTGCATAAATAAATTGATCCAGTATGTTCCAAGATCAAGCTGTAGTAATGACTGACGTGCCAAGTGACTTGCTGAATTACCACCAGGAGAGGGCACATTTGGCAACAGCTTCTATGTGTTTCAAATTTCAAGCTTCATTATGTATGCAAGACTTCAGCACTCGAGAGGGCAAGCTTTTGTCATGAAAACATAGTTATTTTTACTTTTTCTCTTGAGAATAGACTGCTATTGATGCCTGAATCTATCTTGGTTACAACAACATTTGCCATTTCTTTGCTGTACAACCTAGTGGCCTTTTACATACAGTACGAAGGACTGCCATCTCTGTTCATAGATACTGAATCTTTATTTCTCATATTTAAGTTGCTGAATCTCTTCTATCAGGTTATCAAGTTTTAAAAATGTTATTCATTGTCTGTGTGAAATATTACTTTCCAAGGGGGTCCTCTGATGTTTATTTATTTATTTTTTTGCCAGAAAGAATGTTTTATTTACCTGCTTTTACAAGCTTTCGCATTTGTATGAAAGTTGACCAGAGTAGAAAATAAGCACCAGAAAGCATTTTTTCAGCTTAGGTAGTGATTGCAAGTTTTGCTTAATTCAATAATGTCACTGTAAAATAAAATTCCACTGGTCTTTGTGTGGACAGGTCTAATGTCCCCATGATACAAAAACTGTTCTCATAAAAAGCATAGAAGAATGTGGGTTACATGGAATTAAACAGTGCTATGTTTCATTATTTTGTTAGTTGCTGTTGCAGAGAAAACAATTGTTTTCCAAGAGACACAAACTGTTTTAATTATTTTTGCTATATTTACTTGTTAATTTGTTAAACAATTTAATGTGATGGTTCACTGCAGCCTTTTCAGCCAGAAGCAGGGCAAATAGAGTACAAGCTGAAGAATAAAAAATTTTCCCCCAGGATAATACTACAATAAATAACTATGGAGTTCAATCAGCGCAAAATGTCCTAAAGACAACAAGGCAAATTAGACCTCCAGATTCATAATAATAATCCATCTTTTTATCAGGTGCATGGCTGATACAATATTGGCTGCAATGTTATTGGATGCATGCATCATGAAGAGATCCATGGTGTCCAGCAATGTGCAAGCCATGGAAAAGTCATGAGAAAAATGTTAAGCATGTATAGTGCACAACACATTTCTGTGGACATAGAGTGCATATATAATGGGGACAGCAGTATTCCATCACTGAATACAGAGTGCTCAGCATAGGAGCGTATGCATTCTGCACAAAAATCTCAGAGTACTTTTTGACAAAGAAGAATACAGTATGTCAAGGCATGTTTGCCTGTGATCCCAGACAAATCTTAGTGCCATGAGTATATGAGTTAATAAGTTATGGTATGTAGTTTGCAGGACATACACACTATAGTGTGAGTGCTTGTGCGTGTGTGTGAGAGGATGTGTGTGTTTGTGTGTGTCTCCACATGTGCGTATCTGACCATGTTTACACGTGTGCACTTGTGCATATGTACATGTGTGTGTGTGTGTGTGTGTGTGTGTGTGTGTGTGTGTGTGTGTGTGTGTGCGCGTGTGTGTGTGCATGTGTGTGCGTGCGTGTGTGTGTCTTTACAAACAAGTGTGTGTGAGTGTGTGTGTGAGTGTGTATGCAAACAAGTGCGCGTGCGTGTGCGCGTGTGTGCATGTGTATGAAAACAAGTGCGCGCGTGTGTGTGTATATGTGTGTGTGTGTGTGTATGTGTGTGTGTTTGTATTTGTATACATATGTGTGTTAAAGTGGAATAATGTGGTTGCTTTCATAGAAAATTAATGTATAAGGATAAGCAATGCGTGCACCCTATAGAATGCACAGAGAAGTGGTGATAAGGGGCAAGCATGCAGACAGCAGTAGGGTAGTTGGTGCACAAAGACTCTCATGTTGTTTGCAAACCACTTAGACAATCATTACAGTGTCTTGGAATACAACAGCACATCTACTTGTACCATTCCTGTTCGCTACACAGTCTAGTGAGGAAAACTTTTCACCTTCCCCTTATCATTGCCATCCTTAGTTATACACCATGAAACAGACAAAGGTTTAGTCCTGATAAAATCACTTTAGCTAGCACATATAGGTGACTTTCTCCCTCTGATGCCCTCCTTGTGGGAGGGATAAAGACTCCCTGTTGAAGTTTCAATTAGTTTATTCAGTTAAGTAAGTAGATGGACGACTACTCTTGTTCTGTTAGCCCTGTCACCTTCTTGGTCACAGGTGTGGTACCAGACCTGACTCGGGCTTACTGGATTACCTCTTTTTTCAGTTATACAGCATGGTGTTCAGATGACTCATTAATTTGCATACCATATATGCTTCTGGTAATAAGTTAAGCATGAAAACAATGGTTATTGTACCAGTTTCAGTACTGTAATTCTAGTGCACTTGTGCATTGCTGTACTAGACTGGATATTGCAGATTAAGAGCTCTCATGCAACATGCTCAGCGGAATGACAAGACATGTGATTATACCTCCCCTCCATGCTGTATCCATGTGAACTCAAAACCCCAAATCAATCATTTACATTATTGCTGGTGCCATGGGTACCTTCCATATCCTATTATTTCCCATGCTGCTTACTACAGAAGAGATGAGTATCCAGAATATTTTATTTATTTTTTTATTTGCCATTTTTTTACCAGGAGAGTCCGATTGGGATAATATCCCATTTTCAACAGAGACCCAGGGAGAAAAGCTCCATGTTGACATAATGTGGTTGCAGTTAAATAAAGGTATTACAAAGCCTAATACAAAAGAATGACAAATTAACTATGCAAAAAGTCAGCTTCAGTTCACACTGCGTGAACCTATTCACATACAGTGCAAATATCTGTGCATCTTTACCAAGCTGAAAAAGAACATTATTAATAGATAAGGTATTCATAAGTCTCAGTTCATAGAGATGACATTAAACACGAGTACAGTCTTTGGAACATATATGACCAAATAATATAGCCTAGTCAAAAATCTATTTGTTCTTTGTTTAAGAAATAGACTGTACTAATTCCTTCTCTCTGAATATAAAGTATGCTGGTGGTGGAATCATGGTGCCATAATGCCAGAATCATAGGGGAAGAGTGTTTTACTTACCTCTTCAGCTTAAGATCTTAATTCAAGTAAATGCTGCTGAAGGAAGACTGCACGTTTATCGCTGGCTAGATAGACAAAGTCTTCACAAACATGGACATCTTTGAAATACTTGTTAAGCAATCAGTACTGGAATGTAACTAAATTTTTTTTATAGGTAAGACTACAGAAGGATGATCCAGCTGTCAGGATAGACATTACAAAAAGGAGTGAGAATGAATAAATTGGATTACATTTATGTGAGCAGATGATGCTTGCTAAATATTAAGAGCCTCTGAATCAGAAACAATGGCAAAGAATAGAGTTCACCCTTAGTTAAAAATAAATAAATACATACATCAGCAAATAAATAAATAATAAACAAATAAACCAAACTCAAGTTAAAATATTGAATCATGGGACCTGAGGGTATGTAAAGTGCTTCTGTCTATAACAGACTTCTTCAGAACAGCATAAACTTGAAATACCACAATTTAAAAAGCAATTCAAAAAGATTTCACAAACCAGTTAAAAAGACACACATATCACATCAACTCTGTCCTATAAGAATTCAACTTTGAAACACAATTAAAGAGAATTGCATCATTTAATCCAGGAAATGTCCCTGCTTTAAAACCCAGCTGCTAATCTAGTTCTTTCTTGTCTAATATACTAGTTGTGCCCCCCCATCCCCAATGGTCTACCACAAAACTTTCTAAAACAAAAGTTATTTTGTTTAAAATCTCTTCACTGAGCACTATATCTATACAAAAGCATTATCTTAATGTATGTTTTTGATACCATAGCAATGTTCATAAATACTAAGATTTAGTTTACATAGATATTTCCCTATATAGAACACTTTATATATATGCCAGGATTCCAAATACAATATCCTAATTGAAAGGCAAGTGTAATGTTTTCTACCTGTAATAGTTCTGTTAAAGGGTTTAAACTCATTGCAGTTGCAATCTTGGCTGTATCTGCATTGCTTGCAAAACTCACATTCATATGTTCCCACGAGCTTATTATAAACATTTAAATGATTGTTCATATCTTTCTCAACTAAATAATAAACTTCTTGCAAGTAAATAATATAGCAATAACCCATGCCTGGGTATGGGTAATGCCGGATTTACCCACAGATGGTGTGGTTTGGTCACGAGGGCGAAGCCCGAGTGGCCAAACAAAGACAACCGTGGGTAAATCCAGCATTGCCCACACGCAGGCATGGGTTATTGTTATTATACAATGACATTATTTAAGAAAAAAAATACTTACTTTTCTTAAAAAATGGCATTGTATAATGCCTCCTTGCTGCCCTTCCGCAGCTGTCTGGTATTCTGGGCAGTTCTGATGTACTGCGCATGCGTATGCTTATGCAGTACATCAGAGCTGTGGGCAAAAGCAACAGAGAAAGCAAGATCTCAGTTGCTTTTTACAAACTGTCTTGCTATGTTAAAGGAGTTTAACATAGCGAGACAGCTTTAAAAAACACAACGGAGAATCTCCGTTGCTTTTTTTTAAAGCTGTCTCGCTATGTTAAACCCATTTATCATAGCGAGACAGTTTTGAAAAAAGCAACGGAGAAAGCAAGATCCCGTTGCTTTTTACAAACTGTCTCGCTATGTTAAAGGAGTTTAACATAGCGAGACAGCTTTAAAAAAAGCAAGGGAGAATCTCCTTTGCTTTTTTTAAAGCTGTCTCTCTATGTTAAACCTATTTAACATAGCGAGACACCTTTAAAAAAAAGCAACAGAGATAGGAAGATCTCTGTTACATTTTTTAAAGCTGTCTCGCTTGTTTAACATAGCGAGACAGTGTGTAAAAAGCAACAGAGATTTTGCATTCTCCGTTGCTTTAAAAAAAGAGTTATACTAATGGAAAAAGTCCGGGAGACTGTACGTTTTTCCATTAGTATAACTCTGATTTACAACGTGCACACTGACCAATCAGCATGCACGTTTTAGAATATTAATGGGGGGGTCATTGTATAATTATCATTCACCAACCACTGCTAAAAATCACTATATTCTTTTAAAATCTTCCAGTTGTCAGTGATTATTCTTTTAATTTTGATGTTATCCATGGTATTGTCCAGGAGAAATTCGAACCTCCAATTCACTTTTAAAACTAACTTCATCAAGAATTTTTCTGTATGTATTTTCTACACCCATTAACAAAAAAAAAAAAAAAAACTCATTCAAAATATCCATATCTTTATGAAAGATTCTGTCATCTGTAATTAATGTCAAATCCCTAACACCCTGACTTTTAAGAACATGTTTTCATGAAGTCTGGATGATTATAATCTTTTAATAGATACTTTAATAGAACCAAGATGTGCACATTTTTTCCCTAATAACACATCAAGAAAACAATCTTTCATTGTGCCAACTAAATATAACATTTTAAAATATGGTAGTATTTTGCATGTATTTCATGGAATCATACATAATGTAATTTATAAAGCATACACAGAATGCCATTTTTTAATTCATAACTGAATGTGCATTTTTTCTCCCATAAAGACAGTACAAACTGCTGCTTCACAAATCTGTGTATAGCATTCACCATTAAATCAGAGATAATTATTTTTAAAACTAAATCCATAAATAAACAATAAGTATTGATTTGTTCATTTGTTAAAGCGGTACAATTTAAGAAGTCCTTCATATATTCTAAACTCATCTCATGTTGTATAACAGCATGAAACTCTCAACTTCCCATTAAAAGGTGTATTCCTCATTTTAAACTGGAAATCTCACAAATCTCCCAAATACCCAGCCATAGTATTAGTATATTTCTTAATTATACTTTCGACAAACATGGATATAGGTTCACTTTTTGAACTAATGGTGAAAATCATTGGTCTGAAGGGTGGGCTGTCAGCATTCTTATGTAATTAAGGAATTCCTGACAATATTGGAATTATTTGGAAACTACACAATCAAAAAAATCATATTTCTCCTTGGAGGTATATTTGTTTTCCAAAAACTATATACTTTTGTATTCTTTGTGCGTATCATTAAGATTTACTTTCTTATAGAAAGCTTCTTTGTTTAACAATACTTGCAAACAGTTAAGAAATTTCAAAATGTGCAAGATAACCTAGGCCCTACTGCTGTCAGTTTTCATTATTCTAATAATCCAGTCTGAGCTTACATTTGTTAATATGCTTCTTTCCAACTTTTTAAAACTAAAATACTTTTAAGAGTTTTATCATGTGCTTTCCTGATATCACTTTCACAGGCTTTTTCAAAAGCTGACAATGCAGTAACTAATGGTAGTTTAAATATAATTATTTTCTGCAAACTATTTGAATATTATGGGGCTATGTCACAACGTCGAACTTACAAAAGTTTGATCATTGTAATATCGAACCCTACTGTCTGAAACCCAACAAAACCAAAAGCACAGAACAGTGATTTTTTTCCCATGGAAAAAAAAATCGCTGTTCTATGACAAAAAAAAAAAAAAAAAAAAAAAAATAATAAATTATGTAAACGCACCAGAGACCAGCAGATCCAACACAAAGAGAAACTTTAATCCAAGCCACAAATGAACACACAGCACCTCCTCTGCTGTGTGTTTGTTTGTGGCTCGGATTAAAGTTTCTCTTTGTGTTGGATCTGTTGGTCTCCAGTGCCTTTACATAGTTTATTAGCTTTTGAGTTTGGGCACTACAACCACTTTTTTTCTGGTTAACAAAAAAAAAACAAAAAAAACTTAACCTAAACTTAAACTGAAGTGGGGGGCTTTGCCCTCAACACTCCCAACATGGGGGGCTGTGCCCACACCCCCGTCTACATAAATATACCAACTCCGAGATCACACCACAGTGGAGGAAATAGCAAAGCCCCAAAAACAGCCCACTGATTTTTTTCCCTAGGAAAAAAAGTCAATGTGCCGTGGCTTCACTATTTTCCACTTTCTGATTTTAGGGTTCGTTATTACAATGCTCAAACTTGTTTTAGTACGATGTTGTAATATAGACCCGAATATTACAGAAATGGAAGTTAATTTCTCAAAAAACTATGATTCAATTTCCTAACATGCAGTTATAAGTCAAGTAATGCCCTTGTTACACTTGCTGTTCTAATCAGCACAAAGGACAATATTTCATTAGACCTTTAAAATGTGCAGTTTCAATTCTAGGACTCATGTTGTAAACCTGAATGTTCTTAAAAGTACTTACTGAAGGCTTCGTTATCACATACTGACTATGTGCCGCCTTCTCTGGCTTGGGTTACACCTCCATATTGGATCTGAATCTCTGGATTGTAGTACCTGCTGAAATGATGTCTGTCTCTCCTCCAATTGGTCCGCCACACTATTCAGACATTAACGAGACTCGTTCAGCTGCTGCTGAGATAATAAGAATTATCTCTCTTTGGACCCTTTCATGGTAGAAAAATGTAAATCCTGTATTGGAAGGACATCCCCCAGATATAGCAGTCAAATTTTGTGGAACCATTGAAAGATTTCTTAATTGGGTATGTCAATCCATTTTTGTATTCTTCTTCTTCATGAATGATCTTTTTATTGTCTTCTTCTGTTTTTTTTGAAAGAAGAAAAGCGTGTAATAGCATCTCAGGTCTTGCGGTTCAGTTTTTTAGTTTCAAAGTTTTGTTTGGACCCTAATTCAGGTTACTAGCTTGTGGGAAGACAGCAGGATAGAAATGATGCATACGATGCTATTCTGAAGAGTGTTGTATGTGGTGTGATATGTCACTTACCTACGTATTATGGTAAACAACCCATGTAAGTTACAAGAGACATGTGACTGATTGGTTTAGGGAGAAAAGGAAAGCATAACAGGGGCATGACAGATTAAGATGATACAGGACCTAGGGAAAGTGGGAGATGACCAGTCCATAGTACAGTGCAATAAATGTTAAAGCTACTGCTCTGATGGGCATAGTGAAAAAGGACGAGAAAAGGAGCTCTGGACAGATTCCTTATGATTAGGAGAAAAGAAGATCACTGGGATAAGGTTAATAAACATGGACAGATAAAATATTTCAAGGACAACTTTTAATAAAATGCATAGCCTCCCGGTGGTGTAAACCTTGGATCTAGATGATTGGCACTGTTGAAGTGACACCCTGACCCCATGTGCAAAAACAGGAAAAAGTGGTGATTGATGGATATATTGTGAAAAGTGGATAGCAAGACTGAGAGTAGTTCAAGTGAGGTGAGCGATACAACAAGAAAGGTACAGACAGAAGCCGCACATCACAATGACTTGGCTACCTGTGATATAGAAATAATGTAGAAAAGCAGTGAGATAGTGAAAATGTTGATTCAGGGATGACCTCAAAATACAGCCACTTGTCATCTCAGTTGACAGGAGTCAGTTGAGGTGGTTTGATCATTTTATTATTTATTTATGTAAGTATTTATTTATTTATTTTAAATTTCTTTACTGGGATAGTCCATCTGTGCAGTTAAACCACTTTTCTAATGAGGCCCAGAAAGAGAAAAACTCCAGTACATACCTCTCAACTCTCCAGATTTTTGCCACAGATTTTTGGCCTGTTCCTCAAAAAAATGTGTGGTTTTCTGGGTTTCTGTGGCACATCAGTGAGGTTTGAATTCACTAAATAGTGACAGGCATTTGAGTTTTATATTTTATATCCCTCAGAAAATACATGGTAACATAAGGCCTTTTATTCTTTATAAGAGCAATATTTAAAATGTGTCCCTATTTTTGAGGCTTTGCCCCCCCCAATTATTTTTGGCTTTGTCCAAATGTTTTGTGCTATGAGGTTGAAAGCTATGCTCCAATGCAAAACCATTACAGATCGTTATAATAGATGCAATACAGCATATTAGGAAAGTTACAATAATCATACACACATACTATACAAACAATGTAAAAAGTAATGAAAGAAGCGTACAAAGAAAGAAGTATAGAAACAGAATAGACTTTTGCAATATTTTTCAAGCTGAGTCTGTAATAAGATTAAATCCTATATAAATACCCTAATTTTTGATGAGTTTTACTGGCTTATTGAGTGTTATTAGTTACTTGGAGAATGCATTGGTCAAATTTTGTTCATTAAAGATGATATCTAGCAGTCTGTTATGGGAGATTAGTTCCATTTTGTTGGAGTTTTTGAAGCTATTGGAAATAGACTCTTTTGGATAGATCATTGCTTTGAGGCAAATAACATTAATTTAGTTTAGTTTATCTGGTAAGAATTCCTCCTAGATGTCTTCCACTGGAGGTGTACAAGGAATGATCTTTAATAGAGAAGGAGCTGCCATACCGGAAAGTTTGTGTCTGTCAGAATTCCTGAGAATGCATTAAAATGCCATAGGATCAGCTGGAGACTGTTACACTGGAAAATGATGTCTGGTTTTCTCTAATTAGCTTGTTACCTTCATGACCTTAACAAGAACAAATATTTTACAAAATTATGATGGTGGTGCTTTTCTCCACTCAAGTACCTATATGTCTGTTTAGAATTTTAACCTGGGAACAGAGGGATGAAGGCGGAATCCATAGACACTGGCAACTGTTGTGAATAAAACATAGTGAGATATGGTAGATAAAGCTGGTTACAGGAGACTGAGCTAAGGTTAAGTGGAGTGAGTTGAAAACAGTGTAGTGGAAGTAGAATAATGGCGGAAGTAGGGCAACTGATGAGGGTGAGAGAAAGAAAAGAGCATGCTGGGCAGTTATTTACAGAAACTGTAAGAGGAAATTGAAAGATATGAAGGGGATAGATAGGTGAAGACAAATAGTTTGAGACTAGACTGCAGGTGCAGCAAGATTGCAGTAATATATGTGAGGATGAGGAATGAAACATAATGGGCCAGGACTAATAGGGATAATATTCATCTGAAAACTTAAGGATAAGATGGGACTGACTGACACCCAGATAAACTGAGTTCAGTTACTGGCAATGAAACAGGCAGAGAAAGATGGGCATAAGCAGCCACTGTTGACTTGTCTACCCTACGGTGAGAGTGGTGGTTCTGAGTCACTGTGTGTGTGACATCTTTCAGGGCAGGTCTATTGGCCCTTATTTGCTATTATGTAAGTGCATGAGATGGGGAGGTCAGTGTACAGATGCACATGTCCAGTACCATGAATCATACAAGAAGAAAACCGGATGGAAGTGATCAAGGCAGAGGTGATCTGTAAAAGGGAAGAGTTAAGGATGTATACATCGGATGACATTAAGGAATGGTTTACAGTATTTTACCATAAGATGTAAAGGTGTAGAAGGACAGAAGGGGGCTTGTATGATGAGAGTTCAGGAAAATATGTTAGTGCCTGGAGGTTGATCTTAAAGAAAATTTAGAGAAGGAGGTAGTGAGGAAAGAAGCTGGGAATGGAATTGCACAGTTGAAAAGAGAGGGGGTCAGAAGGAGGTGGTTCACAGGCAGAATTATGCCGGGTGGGTGACTTTCAAGGGTATAATTCAGAGGGTTGGTCTTCTAAAAACCATGAGACGTGAATAATGTGCTGCCTAGAGGGAAAGTTACCAGGAGGACCATACAAGTATCAGGCCCATATCACTTAAAATGCCATTTCCAATACGTTTACATGAGTGATAGCAGCACATCTTGAGATATTACTTCTATATATTCTGATGAGGTCTCCGGTTTTTGGAGATGAAAGCGCTAAGCCTGTCTTTGTCGTGTACATTAAAAAGGATATAGCTGAATTCTGGAGTTTCTGGTTGTGGTGAATACTATATGGAAGACAGCCTTTATTGACCCATATTACCGAGTGGATTATATTTTCGTTGACATCTTGAGATATTACTTCTATAGTTGATGGATGGGGGGTGTTTGCTAGAAGGGCACTTACAAATGAGTGTTGTGATAACTTTTGTACAATGCAGGAAGTGTAGTCTTGCATGAAAAGGATGGTGTGTTTGACATTCAAAGCCATTTGATTAAGTTAACTTTGATATTTTCATAGGGTTATTGGATGGGTAATTTACAGGAGAAGTTCAGTGGGAGTCTTGCATGCACTGACTGGTTTCATGAGCCAATTAACTGTGATACAGCAGGCAAAGCAGAAAGAAGAAGTACAGGGGTCATTGTCTGTTCTCATTGTTGGCGCTCATATCACTGATGGAAATGTTGGCAGAGAAGAAGAGATGAGTTGAAGAATGGGAATTGGTAGTGCAGTTTTCACTTATATCCAGATTACTGTATGCTAAGGGTAAGGAAGATGAAAGAACTACCTCCTTTGGTATTGGAGGAAGTCATGCAGTTTGGCTAATAAGTCAAGGTTGCAGATTTAGGGGGATAAAACAGCATCAGCAGTGCCATTGTTGAAGGTGGGGTGTGGGTTAATGGTATGGAAGTTACCTTGCAGAAGGGATGAGGTCCAGTATTTCAAGTTGATTGTTTAATCTACATTGGGAGTGTTTAAGGTATAGAAATGGAAAGGGGTATTTTGGGGACTGCTTCGTCTACATCATCAAATCCCCTATCTGCGCACTCATAAATAAAAAATAAATAAAAAACTGCAATTCTGCGTCCTTATTTCCTCAGCAGACTGCTTTCACCGAGGATTCTGGGATTCTTTGTACATAGACCATTCAGTTCTTAGACACCATTAATTATCAATTACCCCATGGGAATTTTCATGTATTGATTTTAAAATCACATAATCTAATCACATACTTATTCAGTATAACAATATTAATAGTCAATACATGATATCTGCATTTTGATTCAAAGACATTATTAACACAGCAGTGTTTTTTTTTTGGGAGGGGGTGTACTAATTTAATTATTTTAAGTGCTATAGCATTGTATTTTATTATTAACAAATGGTCAAACTTTTCTAAATAGTGTTCCGTGTATTCCTTAGACTACTTGTTATCAAGAATCCAGCAAAACATAATCATGCATCTCAAACTAACTGCACTGTCTCCATGCTTCTCTAAAAATGCTTCACGACTACGTTATCTACTTTTCCACTGAGAATATCTCAGAAATGTTCTTATAGTCCCACCTTAAAACTAAAAAAGGTGTTTCCAATATAGTACTGATCCGATAAACAGTGAAGTGAACATTATAAACATGCCTCTTTGAATCACAAGTTACATATTTTGTCTTTACACATCTAACTCCATTAATGAACTAATTTTTTGCTGAGTCAGTATATTTACATATATAATACCAGTGGCTCTAGCTAATGCCATAGGGCAAAGGTAGGGGAGAAGGACTACATTATCTGCTGGAATGGTAACAACAAACTAAATACTTATACCATTATTAAACAAAATCAGATATATATCTCTGGAAAAATGAGCTTTATGGTATTAAACAACAATTTTAATGAAAAATATTAACAATCTCTTCATACAGTGGGCTCTATTAACAAAGCTAGGAATATCTGATTAGTACTTTTAACATTCTTTTTTATTATCTGCAAGGCATTCCTGGGCAAAAAATTCTAATGCACTCAAAAAAGCTGTTAATTATCTAGGTACACAATGTGTCCTGCAGAAACATTGTTTTTCAAAATCACTTCCTCATGACCTCACTGGAAAAATTCTTGCTTAAATATCTGACTGTGCTTCAAAAAGTCTGTAATATGGTTATGTTTATACATTATTCATAAGAACTCAGTTTATGGAGGGGAGTTCTTAAGGAATTTGGGGTGGTATTTCTTTCCATGTAGGATACTTTTGGCACTAGTTGCTTTTCTGTAAAACTCAGTAGCAATCCAACCGCACTCAGCACATCTTATCAAAATGTTCAAAAAGAAAACAGAATCTCTAAACATTATGGATAAGAAATGGAAATTAAAGCTATTGTGACATAATCTTTCAAAAAATATGAAGAAGTGCCATATTTTTCATGTTTCTATTACAGCTGAAATGCAAGCCATCTTTAAAAATGCATAAAAAAGTATGTGATTGTGAAAAAAGATCTTCTATTTACTATCTGTCTATCTATCTAGCTATCTGTCCTCCACCTCAGAATGATACACATACATATTATTTTTATAACTGGAACCAAATAAGGCTCCTGTGGCAGTAAATGTCAACAATAAATAAAAATAGCCATTATGAAAGAACACATTTTTATTGTAACATTTATTCTAAGCGGAAGTAGTCTGAAATATATTTTTGGACTCTCTCCTAATATCTTCCAATCAGCTTTGTAGCCATGGGTATACTGCATGCAACGACATTAACAGAAGGTAAACCTTTGTTTATAATAAAATATAACTCTATGGCACTAAAAATAATGAATGTGGTAAGGTCTATAAAATATTGTTATACAGTACACTAATAATGCATATTAATCAAAATGTAAGTATAGTGATTTAAATTAATCATTAATATTTTGTCCTGAATATGTATGTGAATAGGGGTTGTTGGAGTTTTTAAAGGAATTAATGCTCCTTAAAAAGAAAATTAAGTCACATGTTATAACTGTTCATTAGCTGCATTTAAAATGGAGTGTTTTATTCATTCAGAATCCTCAGTGAAATAAGTATACCAAAGGGCCAAGGATTCTGTAATAAAATGGAAATGAAGATGGACTGCACTCTTAAAGAATTTCTTTTTCTTTCTTTTTTTTTTTGACAATACACATTTCCATCTTTATGGACATAAAGGGCACTTAATGCCTTTTTCTGTATTCATATACTGGGCTTGATACACTATTCTTTGCCCTCCCTCCTCCCCACTACAATTTTGCCATCGCACTTGTTTTGTTAAGTCTTACACAATTAACAGCTTTTCAGAAAGTGCATTATAGAATTCAAAGAAGGAAGTTTAAAATGTTGCTGCCCTTGATAGCTCTGATATTCGCCTTTGTTGTGCTGGTTGGCAGCTCTCACTGTTCCACTCACTCTCCTTTGTTTCCATCAGCTTCGGTCACTGATCTCACTTCTGCTTCCTTATTTCTCCTCTTCTTTCCTAGTTATATAGCCATCTCTCTTCTATTCAACATATTTGTATTGAACTGCTCTTTCTGCTGATGTTCATTTCTAGCCATAGTTCTTCTCCCAGATGCTGTGTCAAAGTCTCCTCTTTACTTTCTGTCCTCCCCACCCAGAAGTTTCTTCTTCTTTCCTGACATATATGCTGGTTTCAGCTCCTTTCTGTTTCTTATCTGTGTCCTCTTGCCACTCATCATCTTCTTTTGGCTGTTCCCATTAGGGGTCGCCACAGGGGATCATTGTTTCCTTTTCTTCCTGTCCTCTGCATCTTGCTCTGTCACACCAGCCGCTTGCATGTCCTCTCTCACCACATCCATAAACTTTATCTTAAGCCTTCCTTTTTTCCTCTTACCTGGCAGCTCCATCCTTAGCATTCTTTTCCCAATATACCCAGCATCCCTCCTCAGCACATGTCCAAACCAATGCAATCTCGCCTCTCTTGCTTTGTCTCCAAACTGTCCAACCTGAGCTGACCCTCTAATATACTGATTCCGAATCCTGTCCATCCTAGTCACACCCAGTGCAATCTTAACATCCTTAACTCTGCCACTTCCAGCTCTGACTCCTGCCTTTTTGTCATTGCCACTGTCTCCAACCCATATAACATAGCAGGTCTCACTACCCTCTTGTAGACCTTCCCTTTCACTCTTACTGGTACCTGTCTTTCACAAATCACCCCTGACACTCTTCTCCACCCATTCCACCCTGCCTGTACTCTCTTCTTCACCTCTCTTCCACACTCACCATTACTCTGAACCGTTGATCCCAAGCACTTAAACTCATCCACCTTTACCAACTCTACTCCCTGCATCCTCACCATTCCTCTACCCTCCTTCTTATTTACACACATATATTATGTCTAAGCCCTGCTGACCTTCATTCCTCTCTTCTCTAGAGGATATCTCCACCTCTCCAGGATCTCCTCAACCTGGTCCCTACTCTCACTACAAATCACAATGTCATCTGCAAACATTATAGTCCACGGGGCCTCCTGTCTGATCTCATTTGTCAACCTGTCCATCACCACTGCAAATAAGAAAGGGCTCAGAGCTGATCCTTGATGTAATTCCACCTCCACCTTAAATGTATCTGTCACTCCCACCGCAGTCCTCACCACTGTCACACTACCCTTGTACATATCCTGTACCACTCTTACATACTTTTCTGCCACTCCCGACTTCCTCATACAATACCACAACTCCTCTCTAGGCACCCTGTCATATGCTTTCTCTAAGTCCACAAAGACACCATGCAACTCCTTCTGACCTTCTCTGTATTTCGCCAACAACACTCTCAGAGCAAACATTGCATTTGTAGTGCTCTTTACTGGCAAGAAACCATACTGCTGATCACTAATCCTCACCTCCCTTCTTAACCTAGCTTCCACTACTCTTTCCCATAACTTCAAGCTGTGACTGATCAGTTTTATCCCTCTAGTTACTGCAGCTCTGCACATCACCCTTATTCTTAAAGATAGGTACCAAAACACTTTTTCTCCACTCCTCAGGCATCCTCTGACTTTCCAAAATTTCATTAAACAATCTGGTTAAAAATTCCACTGCCATTTCTCCTAAGCACCTCCATGCTTCCACTGGTATGTCATCTGGGCCAACAGTCTTTCCATTCTTTATCCTCTTCATAGCTGTCCTTACTTCCTCTTTGCTAATCTCCTTCACTAACTGATTCACTATCCCCACATCATCCAGCCTTCTCTCTCTCTCATTCTCTTCACTCATCAGCCCTTCAAAGTACTCTTTCCATCTACTCAACACACTCTCCTCACTTGTGAGTATGTTTCCCTCACTATCCTTTATCACCCTTACCTGCTGCACATCTTTCTCAGCTCTGTCCCTCTGTCTAGCCAATCAGTACAGGTCAGTTTCTCCCTATTTAGTGTCCAATCTCTCATAAAACTCTCCATATGCCTTATCCTTAGCCTTCACCACCTCTCTCTTTGCCATGTGCCTCATCTCCTTATACTCATGTCTACTTTCTTCTTCTCTTTGACAATCCCACTTCTTCTTCACCAGCCTCTTCCTCTGTATACTCTCCTGTACTTCCTCATTCCACCCCCAGGTCTCCTTGCCCTCCTTCCTCTGTCCAGATGTCAAACCAAGCACCATTCTAGCAGTCTCCCTTACTAGCTCTGCTGTAGTTACCTAGCTGTTTGGTAACTCTTCACTGCCTCCCAGTGCCTGTCTTAACTCTTCCCTGAACTCCACCTCACAATCACCCTTTTTCAATTTCCACCATTTGATCCTTGGCACTGCTTTCACACTCTTCCTCCTCTTCTTGATCACCAGCATCATCCTACAGACCACCATTCTATGCTGCTTAACTACACTTTCCCCTGCCACTGCATTGTTCTATTCTTCTGTTACGGTAACATTCTTTTTTTTTGATCCACCTCCCCCAAGAATCTGTTCCTCTCTAGTACCATACATTCCATTAGGGCACTTCCCTGTGCCCTTGTTTTCTTTTGTGGTGCATGACTCTTGTATCTTTTTGTGTGGTCTTTTTACCAGTCCATGTATTCTATATGCCTTGTTTCATTGCAGGTGGACCTTGAGTTGAGTTGCCTTCCAGAATATGATTTACTTTTTATAATTGTAGCACTAGTTCTATATTAGCACTACAGGTGAGTTGTTCATCTGGTAACTATTTTTTTGCTATTTTTCTCCATGTTTACGAAGCCTCAGGCTTCTGATGTGGTCATTATTACATATTTATTGTAGTCACTATTTTCTATCAGTAGAAATTAAACTCATTCTAGGTTCAATTCACCTCTTCAGATTTCTTTGCTCATCATACGTTCTGTGTTTCAAGATAGCTTTTCAGTGTAATCTACTTGTTTTCTGTTTTGTTTTTGCCCTTGCACCTGTCATACATCAAACTTCCCCTACTCAACTCAGGCCCGAATGTTTCTCTTTGGTAGGAACTTCACAGAATTCCAGGGATGACATCCATATGGTGGGGTAATCACTTAGGCAGCCATATTAGTTGTTTGTGACCTCCCTAGCATCTATTACCCCTGAAACATTCATTCGTTCACAAATAGAAAGTATAAGAATAAAAATCATGATACAGGTAATTTGAACATCTAATGGGTTAACATGAGTAGGCTTAAAATGGCCCTTCATGGCAGACAGCCTAGCATTCACTTAGAAATCTATGAGGACATTTGAATGGCCTAACCCCCTCCCATGGGTGGCAGGATATACTACCTACATCTTTGCTTCGGACCCAAAGTGTCTACTTGAGATGCATGTTTCTGTGCACTCACTAATGAGGACTTCCACAAGATGCATATATAATGCTACCCTTCCTCTGAGGTGCTTTGGCAGTATGCATTCTGATTTGCCCCACACTTTTCCACAAAGGGCACACAAAGCTTCTCCTACTAGCTCCACTGAATGCCTATGCCACTAATCAAACTAACATTACCATTGTCAAGTCTTTGTCCCTTTGAGTTCTCACAGCTGGGTCTACAGTGAAATCTCTTGTGTGTTTTCTTTGCAGTTTGACTACTAATGTGTCTTTGCCTGTTGTAGCACACAGCATCCATTATTTTATTTCACAGGCTCTGAGCTTACATATTATGTATCTTAGTGAGTCCCCTGTTTTTTTTTCTTCTCTTCCCACTCTGGATCGATTGTGGAGTCTAGGTTTTTTGGAGATTTTGGTCAAAAATAAGTCTCTCCCAAATATAGTCCACCAAGCTCTCTTCTTATACTCTTTGCAATTATCATAGGTATTAGTTTCGGGATCTTGCCATCTATTCTTATTGCTTCTGTATTTCCATTTTTTTCAAAGCAGGTAGCCTGTTGATACTCTGTATTTCTTATTAGATGATTATTCTCTCTCTCTCTCTGGTCTTCCTCATTTTTTCAAGTGCAGTTAATTTTCCTGCCACTGTTTACTTAACAAAGTATATATAAATATATATGTATATATATATATATATATATATATATATATATATATATATATATATATATATACACACACTCCACTATTCCAGTTTCCGGTGATGACTTTTGTATTCTTGCTTCCATCTAATACCCAAGTACTGCTTGTCTCCTTTCACATCTTACTATTTGTGTTCTTTTTCTTTTCGATTTTGGAAATAATGCCTTTTATAGAATTTGTCCTCTCAGACCATTAAACTCCAGAAGCCATCTTGCTTTGAACACAGCCACTCCCCCGAGTTTGGTCCAATATTTGATCAGCACATGGATGGCTTACACAAATGCTCCCTTACTACATTTAAATATTGTTTGTGTAGGATAAGTCTAAGTGTGTTGGAGCTATGAGGATAAGAAAAGCTGAACAGGTACAAATGTGGTGGGGGTGCTATTAATTTAGGAGTTTTGATTATATGCGTGGGTCAGATATTTTGAGGATGACAGTAAAGGGACTTTGGGATTTAGAGCGAAGATAAAAAAAATGGGTTTGTGAGTGCAGGATTGTATTAATAGTGATAGTATGGGTTAAAGTGGAGACAGCAAGCATTGGAATGTGAAGCATACATTTAGGGAGTGGCTACTGATGATGTGGAATGTGAAGCATACATTTAGAGAGTGGCTACTGATGATGTGGAATGTGAAGCATACATTTAGGGAGTGGCTACTGATGATGTGGAATGTGAAGCATACATTTAGGGAGTAGCTACTGATAATGTAGAATGTGAAGCATACATTTACAGAGTTTCTACTGATGATGTGGAATGTAAAACATACATTTAGGGAGTGGCTACTAATGATGCTAAGAGGGCAGGAAGGATGGGAGGTAGACTGGGGATGGAGAAAACGTGGATGAAGTGGAGGAAATAGGTGAAGTGTGAGCATAAGCATAAGGTGGAGAAGAGGCTGGAAAGAGGAGAACAGAACAGAAGAGAAGTGAAGCTAGTGTGACATGGAACAGAGTTACGTCAGGATAGAAAAGAAGTAGTTATAGATTGAAATAGTTAGAAGGGAAAATGGGGGCTATGTGCTATTTTAAGGAGGTACCTGTTAAATGTCTGAGTCTAAGACTAGAATGTGATGTAGTGCTGAGTATGAAGGACAGCATTTTTTTTTATTCAATAAAAATGATATAATACACAACTATTTTATACTGCTTTTGGCTAAATAGTGCAGTTCAAGAATACAGACAGAACAGGAAGTATACTGAACAATGACAGAGTGAACAGCAGAAGGTATAGCTGGCTGAACTACACAATGCAATTACAAGACACTCATTTCTATTTCTTGATATCACACAATTATGACACGCATTCATTACAGGGAAAATAAAGAGGTATAGAAGGAGGACAACATGATGACTTTCTGTTGTTGAACCATGGTCAGCAGGAATTTTCTCAAGCTACAACACCTCACACTGAAACAGAGGTGTTATCCCATAAGGTATGCATGGCATAACAGTATATCTAAGAGAACAAGCAGCCTGTGTGAACTTCTTAATAGGATGCCAAACACTTCTAATCACTACTGGGTTAAAGCTGAATAAGTGTTATAGCATCTCTGGGATGGTAAATTGCATGTATGCATAGCTTGTTTCAAACCAACAAAAACTTCATGTTAGGAGTGCAGAGTGGGGCAGAATATGAAGGAAGGACCTTGCAGAAGGGGATGGTTGTGAGGTGGGAGGGGAAGGCTGGACATCTAAAATTAGAAATTACTACTTTTGAAATTGCAGCAATATTCGTAGAAAATCAAACAATAAATGGTTCCCAATTTTTTTTTCCCCTGTCCCTCTTGCTCATCTTTTATTTGGAGGGCAAAGTGGCTCCAGTCATGACTTGTGTTTTACAGCTGTGGGGTTCAATCCTGACATCTTTTCACTGTATGTGAGAAGTTTGCATGTTCTCCTTTGTGTATTTTCCCAGGTACCCCAGTTTCCTCCCACTTCCCAAAAACACATGCCATTTGATTGCCTACTCTAAGAGGGTCAACATGTAAGTTATTTACATTTGAGCTTGTGATCTTGGTCATGTCTGAAAAGAATTCACTGCAGCCAGTTCACATATCTGCTTAACAAATGAATACATTGTATTAAATTAATCTTAGCCAAATAGTTTCTATTTTACTTTTTCTGATATTAAATATCATGGAACAAAATATGACACCATTACTTGGCAAGACCCCATTTGAATAACCTACTCAATTTCTTGCACCATTGTAAGGAATGGGTATAGGAAGGGTCCCAAACAATGGAAAGGTAAACATGTTTACGAGTTTCTGTTGCAGTCGTATGTAACTCCATTCTTCCCACGAAGAAAGTGAGCAGGCACCCAAGAATCCCCCTGCATGCACGTCCTTCAACAACACCATTTACAACTTAGGCAGGCGCTCAAACAAGGTTGTTATTGGTTCAAACAAATGACCTGTTTTCCATGCAATGAGGTTGTCAAATGGTGCCAGTGTTGCAGATACAATAAAAAGCAAGAAGGACAAAACATTGATAAGAGGTAATGCATGCACTATAAAATCTGTAAATTTTTTTTCATTCAGTAAGACATGCTGCAGAAGTGAGTTTGGGTTGCACAGATTCAAGGCAATATTACTGACCTGATAGAAAAGATGTGTTTTGACTGCATAAGATTACATAATTAGTGCAGAAATGCAATCATGATATGCCATGATGTCATAAATTCCTCTGTATGGCATAAGAAAAAAATTTACAACCTGACAGCAGATGATCATCACTGGAACTTGATTTGCATGCACACAGTGTAGTGGTACAATAGTGATGCTTATGTAGTACAACGCATGTTCAAAGAAACATCGTATATGACCAAGAAACAAAAGCAAAATGGGAACAAACTTACTAGAATATACTAATAACTATATTTAACTCACTATTTTTGGTTATAGACATCATATGTGGCTGAAGCTACAGCACATGATGTTAAGTATTGAGGCATTTCTGAATGACCAGAAGGAGGGGTTATGCTAGGAATCATTCAGAAATTTCTGTGCAGTGCTATAACCGTGCTAAACCAATTTTATCATAAGACAACAATCAAATGTATTATTCAGGTGGGTAAGACTCTTAAAGTCTGTCTCCCTTCCCTACACAGATATGTAATTTGATTGAATGGCCATTTTAGTAAATTACAAATCCCTTTTCTTTAAACTGGTTGTTCAGGAAGGTTGCGTTCGCAGGGAAGGGTTTGAGCAGCTGCTGTGAATGCATTGGCTTAATTGCTAAGTAGTCATGTGATGTATGAGCTTTTTATTAAGGTGCAAATTGGAATGCATTTTTTATTTTTCTGATGAAGTTGGTGTGGAACACTGATGAAAAGCTTAAGGTCGTTGTTGAGCTTAAAATAAACCTTAAATAAACTTCAAATTGCAGTTTATTAGCATCACTGTGTTTGGATTTGGTGCATATATTAATTCCATAGTTGCACAACTGTGGAGAAAAGAAAAGGCACCAGACAGAGTGATTCAGAAACAGAAATGTATATAGATCTGGGGCTATGACATGACAGTGGCCATTGCAAAGCCACACATGCGCTTCTAGGCTAACTTCCCTAAAAACTCCTATGACTAAAAACAACACCATCACATACTGTCTACAGATTTCTACACCTTTCAATCAACTGTGAGTCAGTCAAATGAGCATTCACTCAAATAATACAGACACACACACACACACACACACACACACACACACACACACACACACACACACACTTTATGTGTGTATCTCTATGTGAGTTTGGACAGATGCAGATATTTGAAATATATTTATTTATATATATATATATATATATATATATATATATATATATATAAAGAGAGAGAGAGAGAGATATCTATGATGTAGAATACATGCATATGGCAGAATGACCGATAGTTGAATCGCGGCTTCCCCGAACCTAAATGTCAAAGCTCCAGGTGTCGAACAGTCAGAATGTTGTAACAAAATTCTGAATTCGACATTTCCGACTGCTCTACCACCTAAACAAGTGCTACCATGGGTCAAAAAGGGCGGGATGCTTTGCGGTTCGACATAATTGTGTTCGCAATTATGCGAAGTTGCTGTACTGCCGACGAACATTTTCCGGTCAGCCATCCACCGGCTGACCAAATGCATGTATTTCCTATTATGTATATGGGTCTAGTTCTGTTCTACAAAAACACATTTTTTTGAAGAGCAGAAGTACAACCTCATTTCAGCAAAATGCACTTAACTGAAAGTGCACTTTCATGAACACTGTTTCACAGAAATGGAAATAAAAAACAAAAAACGCAGCAAGCACACTTTTACAGGGGTAGAGTGGGGATAAGGAAATATATCTGCATCCCCACTGTAGTGCGATCTTGGAGTTATTATAAATAAGTATTGGGAGTGTGGGGGGTGCAGGGGGCTTGGCCCCTGCAAAAGCATGTTTGGAGTGTTTTTTTGTTTATTATTTTTGGTTCAGTGAACCGGAGTTCACGAAAGTGCTCTTTTAGTTAAGTGCACTTTCGCTGAAGTAGGTTCGTACTTCTGCTCTTCGAAAAAATGTGTTTTCGTAGAACAAAAGGAGACCCATGTGTATATATATATATATATATATATATATATATATATATATATATATATATATATATATATATATATATGTTTCCCATTTTTGCATATGGGGTTGGGGTGTCACTTTAAAAGTGACAATCATCTAGAGCCAAGATATATATATATATATATATATATATATATATATATATATATATATATGTGTGTGTGTGTGTGTGTGTGTGTGTGTGTGTGTGTGTGTGTGTATACTAACACAGTTGGTTTAGTGATCGCAGAACTGTGGAGAAAACTGAAAAGCCCAAAACAGTGAAACATTGACAGTGCATGAATAGAAACTCTTCTGGCAGTGATGTTCAGTGGGAAACAGCAACTAATGGACTGAAACTTGGGAACTTTTCTCAGCAAGTTACATTCTCATCTGCTAGAAGTTCTCTGCTTTACAACGCCCCATAAAAAATAAATGTACAAATCAGTCTTTGCTTCTTCTAGACATTCAGGTATTTATATTTGAACTGTTTTATTTTGTTTTGCATTGGTCTGATATGATAAACAGAATTTGTTTCAGATTAATTCATATTGTTTTCATTTAGCACAAGACATTCCTTATTTATGTCTTCATTCTACTGTGTCACCTTTTTCCTGCTAAGTCAAGCAAATATATTTATCGGTTTAAATATGTTTGCTAGCCTGTAACTCAAGAGGCTAGATTATTTTCCGTCTTGTACAACGAAAAAGAGAAAATATTTCACTTTTCTTCAAAACAGCCTTTAATTGCAAGTGTTTTTCTTAAAAAAAACTGCACATATATCCTCTTATCCTAGATTTGTCCAGTTCTGGCATTGATCCTATCTTTTTACGTGTTTCATTCATTAATAGTTGCACTATTGATCGTGTGTCTCTCACCATCTTTATTTCTCTGTTGAATGAGCTACCCTTTTCCTAGCTTTTGTGTACTGTCATTTATTCTTACATTCTACACACATATTTTACTTTCTTTATCAGCCTTTTCACTGCCTGCACCTCTAATAGTACTTTTTGTATTTTTGTATCGTATTTCTCAGATATTTTCTGTTTCTTTGCCTTAACTTCTCTGAAAAATAATTTACGATATGGCTGTTAGTTTCTGTCCTTTCATTATGTTTGTAAACTGTGAGATAACTAAGTGTCTACAGATCAACAAATTTAGATGGTTTGCTATCATATCACTGTAATGAACAATGACAAATTGCAGTAATGTCGAATCTAAACCGCGAAATTTAAAATACCGAAAGCAAAAAAACTCAACGTGTAGTGACTTCAAATGTCAAATTCGACATTTTCGAACAGTCACTACACTTCCGGTAACAGCAATACTGTCCATTGCACAGTAAAAAATGTTTTTGCAGGAGAGCAATCACCCCTGCACCTCCCTTGTGGGAAGCTGTACCCTCCCACTTATATATACAAACTCCGAGATCACACTACAGTGAGGGAAAGGGTACATTTCCTGATCCCCACTATAGTGCGATCTGCACCACAATGTTGAACCTTACAACAGTGAATGCTGTGTTGCATTCACTATTGCAAAGTTCGTCATTGTGGCATTCGTGTTTACGAATAGGCACTTTCACACAAATGTAAATCGCACAAATTGTGATCGAAAAAATGATGTACAACCAATTTAGATTATCATAACAGATCCACTGGCCATGCAGTAAATATAATGGGGTAATACTGTATGTTCTAAGTGGTGTCAAATGAACAAGAATCACTTTTCTGATCTGTAAATAAAAACTGCAGAGCATGGCAAATTCAATGGTGCGGATTACAGTGCTTATAGATATGACTATTTTTAAAGGCATTCTGAAAATGACTGAATAACAAATCTTTTATGAAATGTTTCACAGGTTCAAAGGTTCAGAGGAAATTACTATGTTAACAGCTCAAGAGCCTTACAAGCCTAACCAGTTTTACCCAAATTTTATCCAGTTTTCTAACCCTAGGGGAAAGATGACAAGGGCAGCAAGTGGGGTTTTGACTATTTTTACAAGCTGCCTCTGCCCATAAGGGACTTGGGTGCTATCGCAGGAGTGAATTTGTGGTTTCTCATCCATTGGTTCAGGTTGTGCTTGAAGAGGGTCAGGGAAGGACTGTGCTTCATGTGAATAGGAAGTGTATTCCAGAGGAAAGGCAATCTCTGGGACACATATCTGTCTCTCCAGCATGATCTATTCATGTCAGAGATGAGGCATAGATCTTTGGAGGGGGCAACCCCTTGCACAGTTAGTTTTGCAAATATTCAACATTTACATCAGGGATGGGTCAGAGATTGCCTTAGAGGTCTGGCCAACATCACCTCTCAGTAATCTGTGAGAAACTGAATACAGTAATAGAGCTTTTATTCAGTCCATATATGACATGTTGGTTATACCCTGTATTTTTTCTGGTAAGAATCCTCTGAGGATGCTTCAACTATTACAGTGCCTAGCAAGGTACATGCTGAAGGGTGCATTGTACTCGATTATTGGTCTGATGACGGCTGCGTACAGTGGTACTATGACAACTATGACATCCTGGATGCAATGAATTTACTTATAAGCTGAGCCACATAGAAGGATTTCCTCATAACCATAGACATATGGTGGGTCAAAATTCAGATTACTATCTATTTGAGTACCCAGATCTCTCACCGCTGGGTCCACTCTTAGAGGGATGCTATCAATGTTGTAATCTGCAGGGTATCTGATTTCCAAAAGGGTATCATTATGCACTTCTTTACATTTAGTTTGAGACCATGGCTCGGACACTGACCATTAGTCTGTGTCGGACCTTTCTATAGGATATCAGCATCATTTGGGGAGTCAGGGATTGCCCCCCACTTGCAATCATCAGCAAGCATGATCTGGTGAAGGCCATCTACATTTGCCTTGACATATGAAAAGCACATCACAAACAAGAGGGGGCCCATCACTGAGCCCTGTGGTACTCCACTGGTGATTGGCCTCTTGCTGGATGTGGATTCGCCCACTCTAACAACATGTCCAATAAGACATTTGGTTATCCATCTAGTGACTTAGAGGTTTGTGCCCAATTTTCTGAGTTTATCTATAATTTCTGAGTGGAGTATTATGTCAAATGCTTTGGCCAAGTCAAGGTTGATGGTATGCGCATTCTTTTCCACATCCATGGCCTTGGTGACTTTCTCAAATGTCAAAATACTGAGCAGGCAGGACCTGCCCTTGACAAAGCTGAACTGGGTTGGGTCTAGAGTCTGGAGATTTCCTATGTCAGTGTTAATCAGGTCCATGACTACCCTTTGATTTGTCTTGCATATGAGGCTAGTCAGACTTATGGTTCAGTAGTTTCATGGGTTCATTGATGGTTACCCCTTGTGCAGAGGGATGACTGTTGCTGTTCTCCAGTCTACTGGGATGAAGCCTGTCTGTAGACTGTGGTTAAACAGAGGTCTAAATTAGTTTGCTAAGTTATGTTTCTATCTATTTAACAGGCCCATTGATGCCATGTTTCTAGCTTTAGAGAGTGCAGTGATGACCTGCTATTTTGGGATAACAGGCAAAGAAAAGGTAGGAGGTATTTCATGGGGAGTGACCAGAGGTGATGAGGGAGTGAAATCTGGGATGAATGTAACAGTCAACAGGTTTGTTATTTCTTCTGGCTGAGTATAGGCAGTGCCATCTATAGCCAACTCAGCACAATGTTGAGTGTTTCCCTTAAGTTTTCAGACATAACTAAAAATGTTTTGTGGTTATCCTTTGCTTGGGAGGCCATTATAATCTCATATTTAGCTTTGAAGACTTGAGTAGTTCCCTGATTGCCTGTCGAGACTAATGAGGGATCTTTTCTCTATTGTGCACCATCCCACTTACTTCTAGATAGGAATTTATTCCTTCTATTGTATAGAGTATTTATGCTAGAAGTCCACCAGAGTGACTTTTTGTTTGGCTAGACATGGATTTAGTTCAGTCAGGTAGTGCTGTTTATATGCAGTTGTTTAAGTTGTTGTACAGGGCATTCTTGTATACTTCTGCATAGGCCTCCATGTTTTCAGGGTTAGGGGAGCTTTAAAATTACCTATGCTGTCACTTAATAGAAGATAATTTGCCTTGGAAAAATTCTTTAGGGTTTTGGGGTTTGATGGTCATTCTACCGTTAACATTTATTTCAAAGGAGACCAATTTATGATTCAGTCTTACCAATGAGGACATTATGTTGGGGGGTGCAATGCTCCGCATGTTTGTGAGTACTACATTAAAGATATTTGAGCCCCTAGTGGGAGTACAGACTAGCTGTTCAAGGGCATTTGACCTGACAAAGCCAAGATATCTCTGAGCCTGCATGTTAGTGGTTTTATATGTTTCCCAGTTTATGGAGGGGCAGTTAAAGTTGCCCATGAGTAGTGTGTTGGGCTGAATGCTAAGTGACTCTAGTATCTTCAGATATGCAGAGTGTAGCTAGCAGTGATATGGTGGGAGAGTTTGCCTATGGTTAGCTGGACATGGAGTAGCTCAAGCAAGTCATCCTGCTTGACCAATCTAGAGGTGTGATTGTTTTTTTTATGTAAAAGGAAATACCTCTTCCTTTTGTTTTTTTTTCCTTTTCAGAGGGTGGTCTGAATGAGTGATATACTTTGTCACATTGATCTGTTTGGGTGCTTTCTGCTGCCTTGAACCACATTTCTGTAATTGCACAGATGTCAGCATTCTCCAGGGTGAGGAGAGGTTCCAGGGAGTGCAGTTTCTTGTTAAGATTCCTAGCATTGAGCAGTAGTACCTTCAGCTTGGCATCAAAAGAATCTGTTACATTGGTAGGTCTGTTGGTTTGGCATTATCTGAAAAGGCACTATGGGGCTGGCTAATGCCTTGGCCAGTGTATTCAAAAGCCCAGTGGTAACAGGTGCAAACCATCTCTGACAAAGCAGCATGGTCAGTCGATCATGCTACCTCATGTTGACAAATACTGGATCCTCTGAACAAGAATTAAAAGATCAGTTTTCTTTTATTCTGGTCCTGGTAAATATCTGCCTTTTTCCTTCCGTCTAGAAAAAAAAACTCGTCCACTTTACAGTCCTCCTGCAGATTCATTTCCAACCCCCTTCCTCCTCCCTAGAACATAACTCATCACCCTTTCTAAAACCAAATGGCTACCAGTCCCTTATAGAGGTGAGCTACTCCTATGATCTCTTCTTTTTAAACTACTTCAGCCAAGTGCCTTCCCACCTCTTGCAGTAAAACTCCATAACACCACCCCCTATAAACTCCACAATCTCCTGCAATTAACTCCCTAATTCCAGACTCCCCAAATCAAACTGCACTGTACTGGCTATTCCTTCTCCATTCTTACAATCAAACTGAGGCAATCCCTTCACCACTCACCTTGAAGAAGTCACATCTTTCCCAAGATTCAGAGCATAACTCAAAAGACACCTCCATCAAAATCTGACTGCAAGTGTTTTTCCCTGGTCACATAACCTATTTCCCACATCACCTGCATCACTTTTACTTCAACCCTCTGTTCTAGCAGCTTCCCTCTCAAATTTACAACTAAAATTAATTTAAATTAGTTATTTTACTCTTCTTTTTGCACATGGGGTCAGAGTGTCAGTTCAACAGTGACAATAATCTAGAGCCAAGGTTTACACTGCTGGGTGGCTAGCCCTGCCATGGTAGTTCATCCACACCAGACACTCATGAAAGTGGGGGTGTAGCAGGTATTATGTTTGTCTGGTTCTACCTCATCAGAGAGAAGGAGAAATATAAGAAAATTAGCTGATAGCCTAGTCACAGATGAAATATATAAGGACAGCACTGTTTTTCTGTTTTCACAATTTCCTTTGGAATATCAAATGCATGCATAACTGAATTCAAGTATTGCCACTCTGTGGAATAAAACCTTTTTTGAAATCTACCAAAACTTGTGACTGCTGGAGTGTGTCAACCTTTTGCGTCAACATAATTAATGCTCTTGTCTAGTCATAAAAGGATCATCCTTTACTGAATCATACATGAGACATGTGCATTAACTTTCCCAATTAAGGGATTGCAATCGCTGGCTTAGAAGTTTAGCATATAGCTTTGCCTCCACTTTAATAAATGGAGTCGGTCTGTGACTGCATGGGACTAAGGCAGCTCTTCCCTGGTTACAGCAACACTGAGATTAAGGGGGTACATGATGACAAGGACTTCCTCTCTTCTAAGTGTGTATATCCAAGTAAGGAGATCATGGTATGATGGTCAAGTCATTTGCATGGTTCAACTGGTATACCACTGAATCCGAAATATATTATCATTTGGAGCAGTTTGAAAAGTATGCTTGACATCTGCCTATTTTTAGCACTCATCCAAGTTAAAAGACTCTGAAAATAGAAAGCTTTGATTGTCCTGACACCTGCAGGAGTCCCTTGAACCTGATATATTTAGTTCATAGCCATTCTTATACAACCTACTCAAAAATGTCATAGTTATGCAATAGTATCAACTTTTTTCAGTTAAGAGCTCATCTGTTTGCCTTTTTTCCCAAATGCATTTCTCCCCCTCCTCTCCTATTTATTTATTTATTTTGCTTTAAAGACTATCAGCCTCCATTGTTTGTTTCTCAAAGTGTAAGAAGGGAATGGCATGTATTCCAAGCAACTACAACTAAGCCGTTCTGATCCCCTTCAATCCTTTCATAAGCCCTGTGACATTCCTTATTTCAGTAGCATATATGGTCACAACCCCTATGTGATCTAACAGCCATTTTCTCTAAAACTCAAAACTTAGCATCATTCTGTTTGTGCATTAATATATCCGCTGACTTCCAACATGTATTCAGCACTACTTTAAAACTATCCCATCTATGGGCCAAACTTAACATAGCATATAATAGTAGCAGTGATGCATACAGTAATATAATCAGGATATTCTTTACCATTTGAATAGACTGGCAACACACAGGTTACCTTGGTTCAGAGTCCTGAGAGCATCACACAGGTGTCATCATATGGGTAGGAGTGAAGGAAAAAGATGACAGCTGTCAGCAATGAGCTGCATGTACATTTGGATGAGGAAGTGCAGGCTAATGCTATGCATGAATGTGTGACTCATGGGTGGGGGAGTATCGGGAGACAGGAAGACTGGACATGGAGGGGTGATGTGTCCAGTGAGGTGTTACTGAGCAGAGGTTGGTGGTGGTGATGGCCTGTGCCTAGACACAGATCTGGCATAAGGTGCAGTGTTGTGCTGGTATCTGATGAGCAGGTCAATCACACCCATGGGAAATAAGTAAAACAAACCTGCATGTCCCTGTCTATAGGGGTGCTCTCTCCAGGGAAAGTCACAGGCATGATCATCAGCATACACAGAGGATGGAATGCGCCATGAGTGGGAACACAGGGATGCACTCTGGGTGGTCTTTGCATGAACACCCCATCCACATCTGCATCCACAGCATCCCACATTGCCCTCAACACTGTGTCCTCTCAAGGCTATGTCATGGGACCTAGACTTTGACTCCATCTCCCTTGGTGGGCTTTCCCTCCAGAAATGTAGAATGTCAGGCCATCAGAGTGGTGTTGGCCATAATGGGAGGTTGCACAGGCACATCTGCTGCATAAAGACCCCTTACATCAGCTTTCCATTATGCTGGATTGATGGAACAGACTTCACACAGATCATCGCACAGACCACATACTACCATGGGATGCCCTGCCATGGCTATATTGGTGTCTGCCTGTCCCTGTATAATAGCCCTGCACAAATGTTGAGCCATAACCATAGACACATTCAGATCAGAAGGATGGTGTTCCCTATGGTGTTGCCGGCCACTTCTACTCTGAGCCACAACAATATTTTCTTACTCAACAGAGTTGTCAGCAACTAAAGTTGACTATAGCCAGCAATCTCTGTACTGATAACTCCTCCAAATCCTGTCCTACTGTGGTATCCCAATGCCAGAAGGTGGGTTACACAGAAACTGCATTTATGGAAGGGACAGAGGATAAGTTCTGCTGTTACCTATGTTTACTTTTGCTACCTTGACTCCTGAATGTGTAAGGATTTGGCTGCCATAATCATCTGGCCCAGACAGCTTTGACATCAGGCATGCTTATGTCCATTGTAGAGGAATATAATAATGCAGCACCTGTGAAAATACATGAACATACCTGACTATATGAATGCACCTTTCACCAACACCCACAGCTCAGGCAAGGTAAACCTCTACAACAGAAAGCTATGAAAAATCAAAAATTAGCATACTTTGAGCAGAATGATATTGTATCTGTAGTCAAGAAATGTCTGCAACAAACAAAATCATGCTTGTTAGTTGTATAACAGTGATTCAGTAAGGCAGTATAAACTGCCCCATGTGTTACAACATACCCACCTGGGCCATCACCAAGCAGCATTTGAAGTGATCTTTGCAGTACTCCTACCAGGTCCACTACCACACTGTGGATATGTGAACTATCTGGACTTCAGACAGAGATGACAGGAACTCCTCTGTGTCTGCAAAATGTGAGTCTGTTGACTGGACCCTGCCCATGGACCTTTGATCCTTAACCAGGTGGGTTGGCTTTTTGCACATAAGCATTAGGACTGGTATATTATTTTAATCTGTTTGTGCTTTACATTTTGACCATTGACTGGATTTACTTGCTTTAAAATCTCCTGCTGACATGCATATTAAAAGCAGAGTCTGATCTAACATATTGTGGCTTCCACTAACCATGTTCATGGATAGTGTCTATGTCTGGAAGAACTTCACCTTTCAGTTTCTGTCCATGTCAAGCATGTCTAACTGTAATCACAAATACTTATAAGTGTAAGGCCTGAAATCATAAATAAATATAAGAGCAAGCTGGTGGCGTGTCATACAAGTTAAACCCACACCTCAGCAACAGATAACAATGTTAATTTCTCACTATGTGTCGACTATGATGCACAAGCCACCCATATGGTTTAATCACTGTGATGACAGTCCATATGTTATAGCTCTAGCCTAGGTGTTAATCTGGCAAATGTCAGGAGACTACATTACCCTTTAAAGGGAACTGTGTAGAAACACAGGGATATCTGAAGCTGATCATCTGTTCTGTATATTCATGGCCTACAGCAGCACAGGTATTGCCTTCTCCTAAAATGTGGATGGGCAGAAATGTTTTTAAGTTTATTGGGTTTGTCTTCATAACTTTTGCATGTGCTACAGGCCTAACAATATAATTGCTTGTCCTGGTATGAAGCCCACCATAACAATACTATAAATGTCAGCCATATTATGAACACCCAACTATTATACGAAACCTGTGTGTGTGTGTGTGTGTGTGTGTGTGTGTGTGTGTGTGTGTGTGTGTGTGTGTGTGTGTGTGTGTGTGTGTGTGTGTTTGCGTGTGTGTGCACGCACACGCGTGTGTGTGCAGTCCATCAGTAGACTGATGCCTATACTAAGGCATCCTTAAGGATGTCAGGCAGCCATCTAGTACTATCCACACAAAGCATCTTACCTAGAGATGTGTGGACGTCCCCCACCCACATTCCCAGCTTACTCTGCTGATGGACAAAGTGTGAGTCCTTTCCACCACTCACAGCAGTTACAACATAAATGTCTGTGAACTACAAGGTCCCACATTCCCACTCCTCTCAGTGGAGCAAAAGTACAGCTAATGTGTACCTGTCTCTTCTGCATACAAACATGTATTTCTCAAAGGCCTCACAACGAGTAATATCCACTGGAAGCTGTAATTCTCACTTACAGAACACAACACCATGTAGGGCAGCATATGTCAGTTGCATAGAATCAAACAGAACACATTATATGAACGGGATATCAACTGTCGGTTGGATACCCAGTACGTGGCCAAAAATAGGGCTTACGTCACTTATGTGCTGCTACAACACATAGCAAACTTTTCTATGTGTCAGTTAAGTTTATATATAGAATTATTTGCAGTTGTTAAGGGATGTTAAGAAACCTCTGCCCCTGTTCATACTACCCCAGACAGAGTTTGACCATTGTTAACTACACTCACCAACTTGACCCTCAATCACTAATATAGATCTGTGTGGTTGAAGAAAGTGTAGATGTCTACATTATATGTACAAAGTAGTAAAACTATATGTATGCACCATTCCTGAGTCACTTAACACACATGAATTGAGTGTAAATGTAGAGTTTTGTTTTCTTAGACTTAAAAAAAATCACTCCAAATGTTGCTTGATCACAAATTCTATAGCATGGTGAGCACTCTAATGGCCACAACTATTTCAATCATAAAGTTTTGAGGCTCCTAGAGCTGCCATTATGCTGAAGAGGTAATTTTGAGTAAATATCTCTGAATCATACTTTTTCTGCTATGCATTCATGACCAAGGTTGCAGGAAGAAGCTTACTCAACACTGTGCTCTTGCATGAGTATTTGAGAAGTGGAGTACCCTTACATGGGTGGTCAATATCCTCTGTGGGAATGAAGGTAAAACTAATGTATGGAATGGAAAACATATGAGGGTTTCTGTACTGTTTTAACACTCCTTACATGCCACAGTTCACACAACATGTATAATATATATATATATATATATATATATATATATATATATATATATATATATATGTATGATGGCATCAGATCATGTCATACAAACTGAGTGCCCGTGTTGCATGTCATATGTCTAAAACAGCAATGTTCATGTATATGAAAGAACTACTATGGTCTCCTGACTATGACCTGATAAATGACTATGGCATCTGAAGGCTCTGAAGGATGATGTCACAAGTGGAGCTCTAAGGAGAACAAAATATCTATGCACCTTATGCACACAGACCATCAGAAGCACTTTCTAGATTAATTTTATGAAGGGGCCCTGTATAAAATGGACACCGGGCATAGCCTTGAGAGGACAGTAAGTACTTCTGTTGATACCGCATAATCTCCTGAGTTGTATAGACACCAACATACCTCTCACCTTTCCAGATTTTTGCAGAATGTCCATATTTTTGCCTCATATATTTGGTCTGTTTCTCAAAAAATTTGTGGTTTTCTGGTAAATCACTGGCAAACCATTGAGGACTGAAGTCAAAAAATAATATCAGAAATTTGAGTTTTAGACTTGATATTCTTTCTGAAATTCATACTAATGCTAAACCTGTTATGCTATTAAATTTCTAAGTTTGTAATAGCAGTATTTAAAAATTGTCCCTATTTTTGGGCCTTTGTGCCCCATAACGTATGGGTTTGTAAAGATTTCTTGCTCTAAGAGGTTGAGAGGAATGGACACCACTATAGTGACCTGAGCAGAAAGCATCTCAACTTTTATGTCAATGGGAATAAGAGATTAGAGAGAGTGAGAGTGCTCTGAGATCTACAACTACGCAGGACAGGTCATTTCAATGTTATTCTACATATAGTTAATGGGTTCCTGCAAAACATTTAATTCATGATGCTTGCTGTTCTTATTAATGGTTTTTCAGCTCTGGAGCACATCGAGAACAACGAGCTACTATAATGGAGGAAGTTGAAGTGTTTCTCCAGAAACTGGGGTGGCAAAACTACATACTGCTTGGCACAACTTTTGTATATAACTTGGCAAGCTAATCCACATGCACACAAGACACGTTCAGGGGATCCACACATTCTACTGCCGCATGATGCTAAACCTGCAAATATGTTGGTTGACTGCTATACTGAGGACATTGTCATCTCATCAAACTGGCCACACATTTCCACACTAAATGCATTGGCATTGACCCTTGCAAATGGTGCACATACATGACAAGAGTTCTAGCCCATAGTACATATCAACTTATATTACAGCAGTTGGCCAACCATATGCTGAGAGCTGCCTGTGTTAGGACCACTGCCTTGTCTTCTTTGCTATGATATACTATCATGGCAACCTTGACGGCTTGCAAATCTAGTAAAAATGTCCATTTCTACATTGCCTTTCTTTGTCACTGACACACATGACGGCTCCCTAAACAAATCTCGAAGATCGTTCTTCTCCCTTCTCCTTAAAACTTCTTTTCTTGGGGGGGAGCAAGCCGCCAAATCCCCCCAAACATATATATATATATATATATATATATATATATATATATATATATATATATATATATATATATATATATATACCAACTCTGAGAATGCCATTCCTCAAAGAAAAAAAAATATTCCAACAAATACAACAAATATCATCTTGGACTTAGTATATATAAGTCCTTTCTTTTAGCCATTCAGTCTCCATATTTCAGAACTTGCTGTAGCAGGCCCCACATTTCAAATGGTTACCACACATGACATACCCACACACACAAAAATCTATAAGGTTGTTATTACAAACAGAACGGTACTGACAGTAGGGTCACTCCCCCAAACTAAGTGGTACTGTGCTATTGCACCCTTGCATGAATATTTTTCAGTAGGAATATATAACATTCTATACCTAATCATCACTATGGCCACTGGCATAATAACTTACATAGCAGCTGCTTAGTTCACCTTTAGGAACCTGTAAGCTAATCATCAAACACAGACAAGACAGTAGCGATTTTCTGTCTCTCTTTCCCTCTCTCGCTCTCCTTTCTTCCCACTGTCTTTATTTTATATTTTTAATTGATGTCTGTTTTTTTTTTATTTTACTTCATTTCTGATAATATTTTATACAGTGTCAGCCATAGATGTGCTTGTGGTAAGGCAATGGTCCCTGCTCCATTGTCTTGACATGTCTTCTCCTACTGGCTCACCATCTTCCTTCTGTCATGTGATAGAGGCCGTGCAGCAGGAGGGATGATCTGGATGTATCCTTGCTGCCTCTTGCAGTCGATCTTTGGAGGCGTTCGTTTGTTGCTCTCTCAGGTGACACTGTCAGTAGGTTGCATTCTGTTATTCATCAGTTGATGGAAGAGGTGATGGCAGACTTTGTAGACTACTGGCCAGACACTCACACTGGCCACATGGAGTATACTTTCATGAGAATAGTAAGCCGTCTGAGACAGGGCCCATTAGGGAGATCAGTCACCATGGTGCTGGCGTCTGCCTAGTTCCCATCTAAGGCAGTTAAATTAGGAGCTGGAATCCCACCCTTTATCTCATCATGGTGTTACCACTCATGTTGTGTCACCTCCCTTGCCTGTTTGCAGTCAGGTTGTGCCTGTCACCACTTACTATTGATTGTCAACTACCCCCATTTTGTTTTAGCTCCTCCCTTTTTGGTCTTTTTCTGTGCTTTCTGTTTCTTCTTTGGTTCTTCTTCCAAACCTATACCCTCTTTCCATCTTGACTTCCCTTACATTTTTCCCATTTACTCTTTATGAAAAAAATGGACACTTGCCCAAAAGAAAAAAAATTTATACCCTTTATCTCTCTTCCTGCTCCCACAAACTTGCCCCCCCCAAAAAAAATAATTATACCCTTTAACTCTCTTCCTGCTCCCACACATTCCTTCCCTTTTTTCTTCTGTATGTTCATCTACTTCCTCTTCCTCCTTTTTCTGACATTCCAATACTCGCACCCCTCCCCCCATTTACTTATATAAACATAATAGTGACATAGCTGTGAGCCTTGCATTACAGCTCACAACAATTCTTGTTGCATTAGGTAGAGCATTTACATGTCTCTACTTGCATGCATGCAACAAACACTCTGCTTTTGCCTGAGATTTCTGTAACTGAGCCTACAAAACTTATCTTTCACTTTCACTTTGATTTATGTCAGGCTGTCTCTTAATTTGTTAATAGTCAAGGTGCAGATGCCTTCTTAATTGATAATTACCTTTAAGCCACATTGTACAACTCAGCATCACAAGGGATAGCCCTTAGGTGGGCATGTTAGGTATATTTTTAAATACCTGGGACAATTTTGACAAGTAATTACTGACACTTGAATGCTTGATATGCTAATTTTTTCTTATGTTTCAGAGTGTAATCTTATTCAATAAGTAAATACATTGTTGAGCATCAAAGTTTTATGTCCTGAAAAATGTATAAGAAAATACATAGCCATTAAAAAACTACAGCTGTTTGTAAATAATGTCAATTCACAACACAAAACAAACTACAAAATTACCAGAATATTCAATTTTAAAGATTAGCTATCAGTTCTGTTCAGATTAGCAAAAAATCTATTAAACTGTAAATAGTTATTGTTCATATAACATCGTACTTAAAAGCAATAGTTAATTATAACCATTTCAAATGTTGCAGCATAAAAAGAAATGCAAATACAAATTGAAATGTTCTTTTTAAATATAGTGATGCAACCATTTATTTACTTCTGGACCCAGCAATATAATCTAAGGGAATTTTACAGTTTGTGTTGCCCAGTGGTATACTCACAAGTATGAAAATTTATAAAAACAAAATGCAAACCAGAAAAAGCAACAGCAAAACTTTGAAAACTTAGATATGTGCCTATATACAAAATCAAAAGCAAAACACAGTAAGCAAAAATATTTAAAATAAACAGCCTCAGATCTCAAAACCAGCAACTATATGCATAGCTTATAGGTGGCATTTCAAAATGTCCATCACTGTATGTTCTCTGTTATGATCTATTAATCTTTATAGTTTATCTCTGTTTTCTGCAAATCTTGTGTGTTTAGAAAGCAAACCAACTCCAGACAAGAATGTTTCAAGGATTGCCCACACAATGTTCTTGCTTTTGTATTGCATATAACAGAGGATTTAAGTGCACATTATGCTAGTCAAGCAAGCAATGCCCACAGCAATGCCATAGTTCCATGTAGTTTTGTTTGCTTGGCAAATCTCCAGCACTTCACACAAATACATTCCAAACTGCCCAGCAAATTGAGGGGGAATGATGTAGTCCCATACCTGTGTATCTTATTGTTTATATAGTTCTCCCCTTTGAAAGTGACCCAGCCAAAAGCACTATCAAGGAACCTTTCATTCAGGTAATACATGATCAGAATTTAAAGAAAGGAAAAAAAAACAGTGCAACCAATTCCTTAACTGGCAACTGAAGAGTTACAAGGCCTATAAAGTGAGTCCACTTCCACCTTCTGCATCTTTTTCAAGGTAATCTTCAATGAATAAAATAGTCTCTGTATAGTAATTAGGTAAATTAAAACACACAGATTTACCTGCACTCCTCAGATTCACTAAGAATATACATCAGACAAGCATTTAATGTCTGTTTGATTATCTTATCCAGAAAGTTCCATGCCAATTCATAACTCTCAACTGTACAGATTTTAGCAGAATGTCCAGAATTTTTGTCTCATATTTTTGATATGTTCCTCACAAAAACTGTGTTTTTGAAAAAAACACTGTGATGATTTAAGGATTAAAGTCTCTAAATAATGACATGTATTTGAATTTCAAACTTCACGTTGTTCAGAAAATGCATGCTAACACAAATCCTGTTATTCTAGTAACTTTTTTTAAATTTATAAGAGCAATATTTAAAATGTGTCCCTATTTTTGGACCTTTGTCCCTCCATTATGTCAGGCTTTGTCCAGATTTCTTTCACTAAGAAGTTGAGAGGTATGCAATGCCATATTATAGGGTTTGAAAAAGCCAAAAGTTACAATACAAACCGCTGCCGACACTCGTATATGGATCAGAACCAAACAGAAGTAGTCCACAGTAAAACGCTGTAATCCACAGTAAAAAAACTGTTTTATAGTTCTCCAACTTGTGGCCGTAAAATGAACGCCACAAAAAATCGTCACTCACTTGAGTTTTTTAATAGTTTTAATCACCATAAAAAAGAGATACAAATGTTAAGCGCTTTCACTCGTATGTTACGAGCTTCATCAGAACAATCTAAATATCCTATTATTCACTTTTAAATACGCAAAATTGGCGCCAAAACAGTAATGTAATTAAAGCTACAATACTCATTTCCAAGTTATAAATAAAATGCCATCCTAAAATAAGCATTGTATTCTTAAAAACATATTGAATTTAAAAATTATAAAAGTGTATAAAAAATATATGTATGTATACACCAAGAGCTTCACCATATATCAAACTTAAATAGTATGTGTTATGAGAAATATTTACTAACATATACATCTCTGAACTAAAAGGTGGATCCACTTGAACGTGTCCATCCTTACATAATAAAGGTACTAGCACTTTTCTAGTGTGTATAAAAATATACCCTGCATCATCTTTTTATCATCAAAAGTGGCTTAACAGTAATATAGTCATTTATTCCAGGCAAAGTCATTGCATCAGTATATACTTGCCACCAGTATTCCCTATACGCCAATGTGTTTTTTATATTGCCCCCTCTAGGATTTACCTTGACAGTTTCTAAAATTGCAAACTTAAAAGAGTGTTCTGTGCCTACTACACTAATATGCTTGTATAAGGCGTTTTTCACATCTTTTGTTCTAATGCTATAAATGTGTGAATAAATCCTTTTCCTAAATTGTCTTTCAGTCCTGCCTATATAATAGGCCGGACAAATATTACACTTAGCAATATAGACAATCATACTAGTTTTGCAATTACCTTGAGTGGGTCTTATTATGGTATTGTTTACATTCTCTAAAGTAAAAGCTTTTTCTTCACAAATATATTTACACTGTCCGCACACTCCACATTTATTAGTGTGTTTCTCTTTTGTATTAGCTGGTGTGTGACTATTTTCTAGTATATATTTCAAATTCTTCCCCATTTTGTAGACGAAGTTTGGTTTAGATCCCAAAGTTTTATATACATCATCATCCATTAGTATTAGTTGCCAATTATTAGTTAATATATTTTTCACTTGGCAGGAAAACGGCCCATATTGAACTATACATGCTGTCTTAAAAGATGAGTCGGTCCCTTTGTTAGTAGTTCCATTCATTCCTCTTGTAGTCTCACGGCCTGCATACTTAAGTCCTAAAAGTGGTTTGTATTTCTGTCCCCACTCTTTGAGAACATATGTTCCTGTATCTTCCATCATCAGATCGTCATACCCCCTTTCTCTGATTAAACTGGTGATGAATTTCAACTCTTCTTCAGTGTCCTTTCTATCAGATGTCATTCTTAATGCTCTGATTACTTGTCCCTTGTAGATGTTATATTTGAGTTTTTTAGGGTGGTTGCTATTGTAATCTAAGTAAGAATTTGAAAAGGTAGTTTTCCTGTTGATCTTTGATTTAAAATGTTCTCCTTCTAAAGAAACAAGTGTATCTAAATACGCTACCCCATTCTGATTACACTCATAAGTGAATTTCAAAAAATCACTGGTTTCATTCAGATAATGGACGAAGGCATGAAAGGAGTGGAGATCTCCTTTCCACAGAATGTATATGTCGTCCAAGAATCGGGAATAATAACTAATATTCACAAAATATTCACTGCTGAAGATATTATTCTCTTCCCAGTCCAATAAGACCAAATTGGCATATATGGGGGCGCAAGCCGCCCCCATAGCTACCCCTCTGGTCTGCTTGAAGATCTCTCCCTCATAATAGATGAAGTTATATTCTAGTACTATACTAGTAAGCTCTACTAGCAGGGTGATTCTATCCCAAGTCATACCAGAATATTTTCTCAAGCTGTTGGTAAAAGCAGTCAGACCTTGTTCCAAAGGGATGCATGAAAATAGGTCCACAACATCCACTGATGTGAATAATATATCTTGTTTCTCTATTGTAATGGGATAGTTCTTTAAGAATTCCCAAGAGTCCTTGGTCATGTGGGAAATTTTTGAATAAATGGGTTTTAGTAACGTGTCTATGACCTCTCCAATGGGAAAAGTTTTAGACTTGCTCCCGGAGATTATAGGACGAAATGGAGGGTTTAAAATATCTTTATGAGTTTTAGGTATGTTATCCTGTTATCCACAAATCCTGTTATTCTAGTAACTTTTTTAAATTTATAAGAGCAATATTTAAAATGTGTCCCTATTTTTGGACCTTTGTCCCTCCATTATGTCAGGCTTTGTCCAGATTTCTTGCACTAAGAAGTTGAGAGGTATGCAATGCCATATTATAGGGTTTCATACCAAACACTGACAATAGTCAGAGGCGCACTTTCAAACTGACATTAATGTAAACAAATGCATGTCCTTTTAGTCATCCATGTTGTACAATTGCACAAATCCACAATAACTGCATGTAGTAGATATAAACAGCAGTACTAGATCAGCAGAAGTGCATACAAAATGCTTGCTGAAGAAGAAACAACTATTCAAAGACCACAAGCTGCTATAGAATCAAGCAGCCTTATTAAAGAACTCCACAGAATCACGATACTGAACTCACATGATACATGTTCCAAGACAAAGACCTCCCAAAAGGGAGATATTGTGCAATCTTAGCAGACTTCATCTCATGGATATCTTACAAACACTTACAGGGTACCTACTAACTTTTGCTAGCATGTTCGCATGCCCTGCAAATCACCTGCAGAACAGCTACCAAGGTGATGTAATACAAATGTATGTAATTCTTTGCTATTATAATGCATTAATGCAATCATACGTTGTTTACTCTTCTCTGGTATTTTATGCTGGCAGGCTCAGTAATGCCTTCAATTAACTTCCTTCTCTAGATTAAAAGAAAACAGTTAATACAAGCATCTTCTACTTTTTTCTGTGACAATATCATCCATAAAACTGCATCAAAAAGGACGTTGTTAAAAATGTAGTACAGTCAGTCAACACGTTCATGATGTCTGAATACTGCAACAAACCAAAACTATCCATAGGTACATAAATAGCATTATAGAACAAGCATTCCATGGTGGATAAACCATATGATGCCATGGGTATGATGGGCTTCATCCAACAACAAAACCTTTAACCTCTACAGGCATATAGCTGCAGAGCAAATGGAAGCATCCTGCAAAGGTAAACAGCATTTGCAATTCTTTTTTTATTGCTCAAACATGGCCATAATGGTTTCAAAGTAACTGCATTTTTCTACATAGCTTTTCAATACTACAAACAACAAACTGTAAAATCATACATATTGAATTTAGATCATGTTTCATCTTGCACAGTATCTGTGGGGGGAACAGTGAACAAACAGACACAGTTTCAGTTTACAAAGTGATGGAATTTATAGTGAGATAAAGATAAATATTTGAAATATAAAAAGAAGTGTATTTACAGTGGTGATTATGTTTTTAAAGTCATTGTTTTAGACATTTTCCAACATATAGATCAGAAATGAAAATGGAAGAAGTACATTTTAATGTGTTGAGACTGGTCTTGTCAATGAGCTGTACTTGAATGGAGGTAACTATTTCCCATGGTATAATATAGCTATAACCCATGGCTGGGTGTGGGTAATGATGACTTTACCTACAGTTGTCATGGTTTGGTCACGAGGCATTACCCACACCAAACCATGGGTTATTGCTATTATACAATGGTGTTAGTTTTGTGTTGTTTTGTGTTTAGGTTGTTGTTATTTAGGTTTCTGTTTGTTTTATTTTGTATTCTTCCACTTTTTTGAGAGGAAATAGTTCCAGACTTTTAATTTAATTTTATTGTTTATTTTATTTTTGTTTTAATTTAAATACAATTTATTACGAATTTATTCTAGAGATGTTAGAAGACAATTATATGAGTAAATATAATTTTTAAGGCTTTTTCTATGTTTTGCTGTTATAGTTTCTTTTATATACTGATTCAGCTTTGTTTAGATCTCTGTATTTATTATAAGTAGATCTGTGTATCCATTATTTCATTTTTGAAACTGTAAATAATTTTAGATATTGATTGATCAAATGCATGGGTTGTTGTGGTTATTTTAAGTGTTTATTGGACCTGTAACTGATTTTTTTTTTTTGTGTGTTAATAGTATTGAAGTATACAGTTTGTGTGCATGCACACAGAGAAAAGTGGGGCGTGGTTAGCACTGGCATCTCTGTAGTCATGCCTTTTCTAATAGTTCCACACTTAAGTTAGATGTAAACTCTTATTTAATATAACTTTTTGTATTTATTCTTTCCTGCAAATACACAGTGTATATACAGTGCTTAAGCAGGGAATGTAGTTTAGTATACTGTCACTTAATTGCCATGGCTTATGTCATGCTTATAACTCTCCACTGTCCAGATTTTTGCAAAATGTCCAGATTTTTGTCTCACATTTTTGGTCTTTTTTTCATAAAATTTGTGTTTTTCTGAGAGGTCAGTGGGTAATGTAAAGATTAAAGTCAGTAAATAATGACATGCATTTGAGTTTCAGACCATATAATTTAAGAAATACATGCAAAAACAGCTCCTGTTATTCTAGCAAGTTGGTAAGTTTATGGGCAATAACTAAAATGTGTCCCTATCTCAGTTATGTCAGGCTTTGTCTAGATGCCTTGTGCTTAGAGGTTGAGAGGTATGGCAGTGCTTTATGGTGTTCATGAAAAATCCAAAACAGCCTAGTAGAAGGCAGGAAACACACCAGCAAAGGTTCCACTGTTTAATTCCACCAAGTAAGACACCTAACATATAAAAACTGCAGATTAACGCCTTGACAAAATTGCGTCAGCCTCCAATGACAAAGACTTCATCAGATAATGCTGAAATTAATAAATTATATGCATTATAAATACTGTTATTTTTCAAAAAGTATCCAATCAGTCGATGTGCATCAAGAAACAACCAATCTGTTACTGCCTATCATGAATATTAAAAACACATATCATTAAAAATAAATGACCCAAATTTACATATTGTTAATAAAAAATACACTTTTAAAATATAAAATATCCAAGATGTTAGAATTAATATTCATATCACAAAAATTGATAGAGTGCAGGAAAAAAATTTTTTCTTTTATATTTAAAAAAAGACTTTTCTATTTAAGATAATGAGACACAAATTCATTGCAAATCATTACTTTTTATGAATGAAAACACTATCTAGTGGTCGTGAATGCAAATTACAAGTAAAGGTTTTATATTTGTTGTTTGTTGTTTTTAAATGTCAGCAGATTTAATTTTGAGTACTGATGTTATTGAAACACTCTCATTTAAGCCTGGTTTTTTTGTAGCATTGAGAAAAATTTGCCACCATAATTCCCTATAGGCTACTCTTTCTTCCCATAAACCTCCCCTTAAATCCTTTTTGACCTGTTCAATAACAAAAGTTGAAAACAGCTTCTTCACACTTTTGTATGCCTATACAGGGCATTAGTGTCTTTAGCCTTGGAAATCTCATAATAGTGTTCAGATATTCTCCTCCTCAGGCACGCTCAGTCTTTCCTATATAGAAGGAATTGCATTTTTACAAATGCTTATGTAAATTACCCCCTTGGTCTCACAATTATAAAACCTTTGCTCTTTATTATTATGTTATTCCTACTAGGAATAATTATTTCGTAGCATTTGACATATATTGACATTGGTTGCAATGACCACACTTATAACTACCTTTCTTTTCTTGTCCATCTATTCCATAACTTATTCTATTATGCTTTGATTGGGATTCAAAAATATTCTTTATACTCCTAGAATTTCTATATATATAATTTTTGGCATCAAATTATTGATGCCATTTATATCAGTTAAAGCTAAAAATTTTTTCCATTCATTTCTAAATATTTCACTAACTCGAATGTTGGACACATTGTATTCCATAATTAAAAGCTTGTTCAAATCCTGGTTCTTTTCACTACAAGTTGTTTTATTTTCTACCATTTGGATAATATTGCTTTGTCCCTTTATTGGCTGAAATTTGGTGTTTCTCCCCATTTCCACCTCATTTCTCAACTTCATTATGAAATTGCTTGGGTAGCCCCTTTGTTCAAACATCCTGGTAAGTAAGTTGCATTCTGCCAAAAAATCTTCACTAGCGCTGGTCATTCTACTACCCCTCACAAACTGACCTTTACAATATTTTTCTTACAGTGTGAGGGTGTGCTTAGTGAAGTGAAGGAAGGAATTGCAAAAGGTTTGCTTCCTAAAGATCTTAGTTGCAAAATCACTTCCTGTCTTGTATATTTCAACATCTAAGTATTGCAACTTCTCCAATGAAAGAGTATATGTAAATTTTAAGAAATCTGTGGAATTGTTGATATAGTCAAAAAATTCGTAAAATTTGTCTACCCCTCTTGCTATCCAAAATATGACTATATCATCCAAATATCGATACAATGTCCAACATTTGTTGTAAATAGAATTGATTATATATTCATCCTCCCACTTAGCTAAAACTGTATCTGCATAAATAGGTCCACAAGCTGCACCCATTGCTGTGCCTTGGACCTGTTGATAGTATTCTCCTTGGAAAGTAAAGAAATTATATCTTAATACCATATCCACTAAACTTATAGTTGCACTTTTTTCAGCCTGAGTCAATTTTGTATCTCTGTAAACCATTTCTTCAAACATATTAAGGCCTTCTTGGTGTGGTATGCATGAAAAGATCAACTACGCCCACAGTGACAAATAGTAGGTCTTCATTATATAATTGTGAACCAATGCATCTTAAGAAATCCCAAGAATCTTTCAATATATATGGATTTTCACTACTTATGTGTTTTACCTTATTGTCCACAAATTTTGCTAAGGGAAGTGTTTTAGACCCTGCTGCCGAGACAATAGGTCTCAAAGGAGGGTCTTCCAGATTCTTGTGGACTTTAGGTATTCCAAATATTATTGGTATTCTTGGTTTTGCCACGCAAAAATTCAAAGGTTTTATTGTCTATTGATCCTTCATACAATAAACTATCTAATAAATTGTCAATTTTGCAATATGCTAAATTTATTTCATTAAGTGAGACCAAGGTGTATTTAACAGTATCATTTATTATAGAATTCATTTTTCCTTCATATATAATATTTTCCATGAAGACAATAATCTTTATCTGGTTTCATTACTCTCAAATCTCTGTTGTTGCTTAAGTCATATAATATTTGATTTTCCTGCTTAGAAAGATTGAATTCCATAACCTTTTCTTCATACAACTTTCTAATTTCGTTTCCAACATATTATCAAAATTTTTATTTGAGGATGTAAGGGTGGGTTGTATGTACTTCTACGAATCAAAACTGAATCCTGAGGAGGCAGATTACACTTAATATTTGAATTGGTAGAAGCAAACAAAACATTGAAATTGATTTTCCTTAAGAAAGCTTCATATCTATAATAGTTTTCACCAATTCACCCTTAACAGAGGGAATACATTTGAACCCTTTACTTAACAAATGAAAATGTGTTTCAGTAGGAATAATATTGCTGAAATTGTAGATGGTAAAATTTTCAAAAGTATGCTTAGTACCATTAACTTGAATTGTATTATGATGTAACTCAGAATCAGGGGTGGGGTGTATTTGGACTAATACCCCCCCCCTTCTCCCCTTTTTGAAAATTTTGATATCCATCTTGTTTATTATAAGAATTGAACGAATTTCTCCTCAGGGTGGGAATTCACTATCAGATTCTAAATGAACCCCTACCTGACCATCATTTTCATAATTTTCATCCAAGGTATCACCACTATATTTGTAATAATCATTTTTCTTAAAGGGTGGTTTGGGATAATGGGTGTTATTCTCATACTGCTTAAATCTCTTTTTAATTTACTTATTTTCCTTTCTATGACATCGCTGCATTTCCATTCAATATCATCCTTTACTTTATAGTATTTGTCCCTTTCTTCCTAATTTGAAAAATAAGATCTCCCTTAATAAGTTGATCTAAAGTCTCTATTTCACTTTGCAACAATTCCTGCACTCTTTTGTTTTCTTGAATAATCAGTTTTAAAACTTCGAGACCACATTGGTTAAAACTTTTAACAATTCCTGATGAAAAAAAGAACCTCCTATTACATTATTAGGGTACTTATGTACCCTAAGTCCTTTCGGAACCACATTTCTATTAATGCACTCATTTAAATATTCATTCTCTATAGTAAGTGTCTTAAATTTCAACATTAATTTATACAATTTGTCCAACTTATTGTGATAGCTTGTGCCATCACTAGAAAAATGTTTTTGTCCGCTTTTAAACTGTATATTGAAAGGCATTTTCAGCCAATCATTAATATCATTTTTCTTCCACGAGTTGTGGAAAGAATAATTCACAGTACCTTTGCTCCTATTGGCGCCAGGGTTATCCGAGCACGCTGGCTTCAGCCAGCAAAGAAGTAGATCCATTTTCAGGTTCCGCTGGCGCCAAAACCATTGGCGCCTTAGCCGGATTGAATGTTTCAGCATAAAGTTGTTCCCCTTCTAAGTCGCTGTGTGTAAGAGCACTTTTGCGACATTTTCTTTTCGATTTGGCTCCCATTGACCATTCGGTCCGTTCAGTCCTTTCCAATCCATTGGTAACCTCTCCCCCTTGCTTCCGGCATAGCGTCTGGCATAATGGCGTCAAAAGGTCAATAAGCTGCGTTAATTGACCTATCAGTCTCCGTGATTCCCCCATCTCTTCCTTTGGCGTTCCTCCTTCCATCAAGGTTGCAAAACACGAAACCAGTAAGTGTAGAAAAACGACCAATAACCAAGAAAAAAATCCAAAACAGCCTAGTAGAAGGCAGGAAACAATTTGAAACATTTTGCCTTAGGGGCTTATTTGCTGAGATGCTGGTGTGCATGCTATTATGTGTAGTGGTTTCTACTTGCATTGTAGTGTGTGCAAGTCGTTAACCTTTGGGAGGTCTTTGATCTTTTGATAGCCTTCTAGTGAGTACCTCTGCATATGTGGGTTTATGTGTTGGGTCATCATTTTGTGGGAGAGGTGAAGTGTGTGTGCTGACAACCTGTTTGATGTCCAGTTTTTCATTATGTGAGAGTATTGACTTCAGTTTCATAGTGTAATTACATATCTCACATAGGGCATTTGTTTGTTTTAGGAGTAAGTTGTTCTCAGTATACATTAGGCAATTATTACATTGCCTCAGGATGCCCATGTCAATCAGGCTGGCTGGAGAGATCATGGGGAATGACTTGTTCTTTACAGCAGGATTTTACCGTATGTGCTATTAGGGAAGGGAGTTGGATAGTTTGACCAGATTTTGCACTAGGACTACCAAAGGGGCTTATTCTAGTGAAGGCTAGTGATGATAAGTGTGACAATGCTGCTCTTATCACAGCTGAATTGCCCATTGCACAGCAGGGAAGCTTGGGAGGGTTCCACTGACAGTTGTCGAGGGAATAGCTATATTTCAAGGCTTTTGTGTCTATACAGGGCACCGCTAAAACACAGGTGAAAATAAACACTTTTAAGCATATTTAGCAATAAGAAAGCATACTGAACCTTTCTCCAGCAAACCTCAACTCAGATAAGGCTGGATCTACACACTTCTGCCACAGGGGTGCAGGGAAGCCCTTCCTAATGTAAGGTGGTTGGTTTAGTGCTCAATTGTATCAGTAGCAAACTACATTCAGCAGATCTGAATCTAGTCTATGCTATCTATGGTAACAGTACAGTTAAATCAAGTGCAGAAAATGATACAGTCACAAACAGTATAAAGCAGAAATAATGCAGCAATTAAAAAAAAGTATGAAAAGTGCAGTAGAATATCAATATATACTTATTTATTTATATTTTTATTTTTAGCCTTGGATACCTTGGACTAAATAGCACAGAGAGATGAAATGCATACTGTGATCCAAGTGATCCGAGTTCAGTTAGTGACTTATGTACCAGTGAAAAAGAGAGAGCGAGAGAGAATTCATGCAGCTTATCCATGTCTTTGATCATGAGACTTGTCTGAGGAGCATTGCTTCATGATAGAGGCCCCAGTGGAGTCTAGGCACTAGAAGCGAAGGCTGGTTTAATGTGAGGTGGGTCAGCCTTGAGCAAATATGCCCCTGTTGAAAGCAGGAGATATAAACTCACTGATGCCCATTGCATGGACAACCCTTAGCAGGTTGCAGGGCATGTATAGTGGAGTAAGGGCCTTAAAAGCAGAGGACCTTAACCTCCTTGTGGGTGGCATCCCATTTCTTGGGACACTGCTAGTGATGCCTTCTGTACAGAGGAAATATAACCAACCTTAATGGCGTGGGCTCTTTTAAACAGCCAAATAAAAATTCACCATCCAGTGAACTTTGTATGGGTGAATATTGAGTTGTGAGATTTGTTTCCAATAATCTCAGGATGGGAGATAAAGTGGAATGCCATATGGTGTAGCATTCCCTTTGTAAAGAATCACTCACTGCATTGTAGTACTGTAGAGTGGATAAACTGCTATGTTGGTTTAATTTCTCCAAACATTTAGTTTCTTATGTACTTTGATGGGAGTGGACCCCATTCCTATGTCATAGGTTTTTTTTCATCTAGTTTTTGAAGTGTTGGTAATAGGTAATTCCATGTGATATAAACATCATCATTGTCAATAGTGCTTTTTAGTTCATGTATCCAATGCTTCTCAGCTACTTTTATATTGTAGTTTTTGCGCAATCCTCAAAGTAACAGTCTCACCACATTATTGTGACTTTCAATATATAAACCTCAGCCATGAGCATATCACCCATCAGCAAGATGTGTAACTGTTTCTGCATTTGTCTGTTTCTCCCACTTTTTCAAAGGACTTTGTAAACCAACATGTATGCAGCCTACTTTCATGGGGCACCATTATTAGCCTTTCATCTTTTGGTTTCAATTCACTTTTCATTAACCATTCCTGAGTCAAATCTTGATCAAACGTAGGCTGTTCCAGATAATTTCTATACTTGTCACTATATTTGTGGGCTTTCTAAATTTCTTTCCTTCACTTCTATTCTTCTGGTTTGAGTTCTATTACTGCTTTGTTCCAAAGTGCTTCTACTAAACTAACCAAAGAGGTCATCTTGACTGTTTTGTATACTTAAAAAAATGCTATAATGTTTGAATCTGATGAGGTCAGCTGATATGCATGTCATGCCTTCCCAATTCTGTAGTACTATACATATAATCAATTACAAGGAGGCCCATATCTCCTTCAGAGTGAGGGATATATAATGTTGGTATGTACAGAATTTTTTTTATATCATTTGATAAGTATTAATAATTTGTTATTGTTTTCGTGTACAGTTAATTTACTACTTTGTAGAGCCAGTCAATCACACCATAGCTGCATGTTAGAACAGGAAGAGTAAACTAATTTGTCACTTGCACTTTATTCCAGATGTCAAGGCAGTTTTCAGTATTAGTTATAGTCTTCAGAAGTATTCCTTACTATGCAGTTGATCGTACTGATTGTAAATATGTTATTACTGTTATTGTTCTTGCTAAAAAATAAAAAAACATTTTTGAAAAAAAAAAAAAAGTATTCCTTACTGAGATTTATTCTCATTTGTTTATGTTTTACTGCCAACCCTTCAACTATTCTCAAATATTTATACAGTCCCTTCTGCTCAAGTTTCTTTATTTCACGTTCCTGTCGTAGGTTGGTATTTTCCTGGTGGTGCAGCTTTCATTTTTAAAATGTTACTTTTACACGTGTATCAAGGCCAAATGTCATCTTATATCATCTGAGAAAGTTTTAACCATTTGTAGTTTTACTTTCAGCTCCTCATCTGATGAACAATACAATTTTAAATCATTCACAAGAAGTAGACGAGATGTGTTTAAACAAATCTGGTTTCTGAAGTGAAACTGCATCCATAACATATGTGGTAAGTAAACAGCTTAATGGGTTAACCGCAGGACAGAACAGCAGCAATGAAAACCATCATCCTGCAATATCCCCACGGGATTTTTAACCCTGGGATAGTAATTTGCTCGTTGGCATATCTTAGTTGCAAATTGGTTTGTCACCATTTTGTAGTCACTGCAATGAAATTGTTCAGTGCGGATTGTGTCTTAGACATCCCATATCTATAAATGCATGATGCTGCCAAATGCTTTTTTTTTGTAGTCTATCCATGCCATACTTGGATTTTTTCTCTTTTTCAGTTCTGTTTTCATTTGATCCATATTTGTTTTTGTTATTATCTTTTCGCTCAATTGCCACTATTGATTTTTTTTAGATGGGTAATATACTCTGCATCAGTTCCAGTATATAATCTGTATATTATTGGAAGACAAGCTATTGATCTATAGTTCATAGGATGGTTTGTAGGTTAACTATTTAGGTGTATGGCCTGCCTTATGTGCTGATATACTCAATTTTTAAACCTATTTTGTCTTCATGTGTACTGGCCATCTAGCCACTACCATAACCATGTACATTCATTGTCCATTACATAATTACTGGGTGGCCATACTCCAGGCAACTTTAATTTTTTTTTTTATGTTTTAGTAGCTAATTTTTCCTCAGCCAGCAGACTGCACAGTCACAGAAAAGAGGGTTGTCTGCTATGCCTTACCCTAACAATTGTGCTCATTCCTTACATGATCCACAAAGTCTACAACTAAGACAAGGCTTAGTAGGGCCCAGTACATATCCCTAGTCCAAGTTGTATATGGCCAGGTACCTCTACTTCCAGCATGTGACAGCATTGCAGTGAGATGCACTGCATCTATCTCCCACCACTCCCCAGGGTTACCAAGCTGGAACTGGGTACTCACGAGCTCTCTCCAATATTGGCTTCAGCATTCCGTCAGTGACTAGTTATCCCTAGGTTACTGCCATCACAGTCCGGGCATTACTCTTCTGTGTGATGGAACTACCTGCTGTTATTACATCTTTGACAGTACTTACTTTACTATAAGAATATACAGTATGCAGTATACTGAGCATGCTCGGTAGGCCTAAAGAATATACAGTATGCAGTATACTGAGCATGCTCGGTCGGCCTAAAGAATATACAGTATGCAGTATACTGAGCATGCTCGGTAGGCCTAGCATTTCATGTAGTGGTTCATAAGTTCTTTGAATCAGAGTACAGAATTCTGTTTATGGGTCAGGTGCCTCAACCTTTTGCTGATGAGACAGGATCCTTTCTATATTTCATACCCTAGTGGACTGTGTCCGTGAATGCTGGTATATGTGTGATTGTCGACATGTCCTATTTTAGTCATGACCCATCCTGTTCCTCCAGAAGGTCCTAGATTACAAAATCAGTCACATTGTTGCAATGAAACTTAAAAGTTGAATTTTGGTAGTATTGTCCCCTTCAGTGGCCATGCGCAGTGAAGAAAATGTATGGAACGATTGGGGATTGTTATGTGTACATTGGATGTCATGTCACATCTTCAAATTATAAATCTTCTTACTAGTAATAATATAAAAAAATAACAAATATGTAGTAATATAAGCAACTAGCAAGAAATATACAAAAAATGACTAGACATCATGGAGCTGTAGTTTAAAAATGCATGCTGCTGTTGGTAGTATTTACTGACTTCAGTAAAAAAATAGCAATTGCACATTTCAGAAGTTTTAATAATAAACATTTTACAGAGAAGGCCAACTACAGATGGCTTTGTAATGATACTTCTTTACTCTTCCTTTTGTAGTAGGATTTACAAAGGACACTGAAGGTCATAATTTTGACTTTTGGCAATCACTACCAATGCAGACATTTGCGGATATTCTCTGTCTTATTTCACAATAGAGTGATGAAAATTGGTACACCAGCAATAGTCCTTATCAGAGCATAAACAAGGGGTAGGTTGTTCAGGAGAGGAGTTCAGTGCACAGGATAATTATTAACATTTGACTAAATCTGCAATACAGCTGTGATATCCTAAATTGGTATGGTAGTTTCGTATGTAACCACTTCTGAAAGTGTTTATAAGGAACTACAAATTGCTATGGACTAAAACTAAAAGATGGCACAGAATACTGTTCATTAGTGCATATCCTGACCACATAGCTATAGTCTCTGTCAATTGTCTGCACAAAATGTCTTCCTGAATCCCCCACCTACTTATTAATTCAAAGAGAATTAAAACTTACCCAGAACAGAGACAGGAAAGCTGTATCAGAAGCTGATACCTGTTTAAACTCAGAGCTAGCAACACTCAGAAAAATACAGTTTGATACAATTGTTTTGTTTATAGGTCTGCTGACACTAAACAAAAAATGCAGCTTTGATACATAAAAATGACACGTGGCAGATTTAGGAAACAGGAATGCATGCTATTTTAGTTTCGTGGACAACAGAGGGCAGGGTGTCACCATTTCTGTGCTAGAGTTCAGTGTATTAAAACAATTTATTTAGCAATAACATATTAGTATTGATGAAACTATTTCAGTGACATATGCATATTTACACCTATCTAATTGTCAAAGCATTGATGAGCATTGTCCTGCACATTTTTCATAGAAAGCCTACTGTAATACAAAATGTAATTAACATATAAATCCTGACTATGACAGGATCAGATATTTGCTAACTGAATCTAGCATTTTTCCAATTAGCACATAAGTTTGCCCAAGAATGCCAACATTTCTGCATGGCTGGTATGTGGCTTTAAGCTGCTTCTTGCACTTTTATAATATTATATATTTACATGAATATATTTTGAGAGTCTCTAAACCTGCTGTTATCATGAACACCTGTTGTTAGTCAGTGGACTAGAATCGTCTGCACCGAAATGTATCTCTAAATTTGCTTCCATCATGAGCTGGTGTGCTTTTGTCAGTGGACTAGAATCGTCTAAAGCAAGCTTACCCTGCTCCGACCTCTCTTATGTATGAATTATTGCACTTTACCATTCCTTTCTCATTAATTTATTTTCTTATAAGTATAACAAAATACGGCAGATGGACTGACATGTAATATTAGTTGTCTTTATGTCCACTCCTAAAAGTCTTAGGTACTGATTTTAACATGGATTTTCAAATCATGGTAAATGTATACCTGAGATGCGAATTCAGTCACTGTGTTTATGCACATATTGAGAATAGTTGCTTCACTGTCAAACCTAGACATTATCAAAGCAAGTTTCACCTGAGGTTTTGTTTCTTTCTTTCTTTATGTACAAATATAGATTATTAGAATCTATGCTTCACTTTTGTGAATCCTATAGGTTATGTAATTGTGAAGATGCTAGAATGTACATTTAGAATATATTATGCAGTAAAAGGCAAGCATATTTTTGCTTCACAACAAGTTGAGCAAATTAAATAACCTCCTGCAAAGTATGGGATTGTCTGAGGTTAGGTATTTTTTCTTTTTTCTTTCTTTTTTCTTTCTTTCTTTCTTTTGTTTGCATAAAACTTATTAATATGCAACATGCACTTTTACTTAAATAGACAGAATGATAAGAAGATGAACCACAGTTCATTAAATTCAAAATACCTCGTGCAGAAGTGTGAATTATACATTACCAGAAATTAATATCAAAAGTAGAGCTACTTTGAGAAATAGCTCATTTTCACTTTTAGCTTTTAGCAGATGTACATCTAAAACAAGATAATAATATTCTAATTAAATAGTATATTAAAAAAAAGGCTGACATGTAAATTAGAAGACACTTGAATCACTTGAATATATTGTTCTGTAGTTACAAAATTTCAGAGTTTCATTGATTCCCTGTGTTTAGGCTATTTGGTCATTTTAGAACACAGACTCCATCGTCTGTTGTAACAAGAGAATGACCAACCCATAAACCTAGCATTCTTTTAATGTAGTTTCACAGATTGGAACATCTGAAGATTTTTGGGAACTTGTACCCGTTGAGAGTTAACAAAAAATACATATTCATCTCTGCTGTTGTAATTATTTGTATGTTGTATATAACATTAGTACTAAAAATTAACCTGTTGTCAATTAATTCAGGACCCATCAGCAACTTAAAGGCTTCAGTTATTAGAGCTCTGTATTCCAGACAATTTTCTCCCTGTGATGTAATAGTATGTAACTAAATAATGACCCAGGAAGTTGAATGATTTGAGGCAGGACATATTCTTACATGTTTGAGTCTCGTCAATTTTATTTGGTGAACTATAATGCTAAATAAATACCCTTAGAGTAAAATTCTCAACTGTGGTACCTTCTCAGTGGAGTCTGCATGTCCTCCTTGTGTTTGTGTTGCTTTCCTCTGGGTGCTTCTGGGTGCCTCCTACATTCCAAGGATAAGCAGTAGATGGATTGGATACTCTAAACTGGCCATAGGGGTGAGTGTGTATGAGAGTGTGTGGTGTGGAAGAGCTACTGCAGCAGGGCTAGCCACCTGGCAGTGTAATCCTTGGCTCTACATGAATGTCACTGTTAAAGTGATATCCCAACTCCATGTACAAAAATAAGGAAAAAGGTGTTGTGGATGGATGGATGGTTGGATGGATGGACAGATGGATGGATGGATTCAATGACTAGCCTATTATAACATGCATTATAGTCAGAATTTTGGAAACCTTTGGCCTATATATTTGTAAATATGTGTCAGCAACTATTGAACCACTTTTTTGACTAGTTATGGGTTGCTTTAGAAGGATAACATTTGGTTATTTGGTTCATTACCTTAATATTTAATACTGTTAACTACTGACAGAGTTTATTTTCCAAAAAGTTGAAGTAGTAATTCTAGTAGTACTGAAATGCATTACATTGCATTTCTTGTGATTTATGTTAAGTCCATGAATATTTAACTAATCTGAAACCACTTGTAAGTAAATGTTTAAAGTACAAAATTCTTTCTTATCAGTTATGAGTACTAGTTTTTATGCTATCCTGTAAGTATTTTGCTATCGAGCACGTCACTGATAAATTAAATTTAGATAAAACAGATGCATTACTGTCATACTATATTAATATAATATGAAACTATTAGTAGAATGACTAGGTAAAATAACTGCATCCCTAAATATTGTTTCAGATTTGAAATCTAAATATGGTTATAGTTCAACTTTAAGACCTTATTTTAACAATGGCACTATGGCAAGAAATGACATTATTAAACTAGGGTCTTTAAGCTGAAACTTTCAATGCAGACAAAAAAGAGAACAACGGCTGTAACAATTACACAAGACAAGTGAAACAAATTATAATGATAAACATACATACATACATGACTAAGAAGCTTAAGATGCAGCAGAGAAAAAATGCAGGAGGGTAGGTAGAGCACCACTTACTAAAATAATATTACTCTGAAGTCACATGACATACAATATGGGACAATATTTGCATTCATACACATTTGAGTATTGAACTGATCACTGAGGTTTTTCATCCTCAGGATAAGAATATTTTAGTACAGGTGATATAAAAAAAGCAAAGTCCCTGACACAGAAGATAAAAGGGGCTTGGCACTGTGTAAAACAACAGTTACCAGTGTATGACTTTGAACGGGACAGGGTTGTAACTCATTGATTACATATGCATGACTTGCCAACCTTCTATTGCTTTTTGGTATAGAGAATTGTTGTCAGGACTGTTTCTGTTATTGCAGTGATTCACATTTTGTTTTAAGTTGTTGCATTTTTCTTTGATTGCTCAACTGTAAGTTTTCTTGGTCATTTCCAGTTAGCCTTTTGTGATTCAGTCGATTGCTCAGTCTACCAAAATTCAAAAAAAAAAAAAAAAAAAACAGCTGATACAGTTGTCACAGCTAAAATAAATAAATAAATTAAATACATAGATAAATAAATAAAGGAGTTATTATAAACCTAGGAAAAGAAAAAGCCGATATTCATGAAGTGCATATTTATACTAGAAGCACACTGTTTTAGGTTTTCTTCAGTTACAAGGCCCATAACTGAGTATTTGTATCCAATAAACCATCCTTCTTTTTTGTGAATTTATTATCCATGTAAACATATTGTACATAAGGGTCCCTCTTTGGAGTAACTCAAGAGGGTTGTCTGGTTAAGTGATCTACTCAGAGTCATACAGAAATAAAATGAAGATGAGAAGAATCATATTCTACACCCCGAGTAAGGCAACAGCTGACGAATAGCTCAGAGCATAGACTCTAATGACCACTGTTACCACTATACAAAAGGAATGCAGCCGTACTAAGTCATGTAGAAGCAATATTGATCTATTAGCCTTATAAGCTGTGATACTGGTGAATTGTGGGTAATCATCACTGGTGCTGCACATCAGAACATGTACTTTGAAGACACTCTTTTGAAAAGTTTGGGATCATTTCTCGGAGTAACAATAATCCATGACCCTCATTTCTGCGGGAGAATTAAACATTCCAATGAAATGAGCTAGAGTGACTTCAAGTACCAAATTGAGTATACTTTGGACCCTGGTATGATGTCATTTCATGGGCCCCCAGTCCTATGTTCATAACATAAGAAATGGATGGCATTCATAAACTCTTCAAAAGAAATAATCAAAGTAATTTTGAATGCTGCTGCAGCTGCTGTTGCAGTAAGTCTCTGTGCCACTAATGCTTAGTTTTTAACACGCAAAGACAAACATGATTATATAGTCAACTCTCATTTGGTCAGAATTGGCATTAACAGAATGTTTAGTTTCAGTTGTGGAGAACTCTACTTTCCTTGTGGTCATTTTTTTGTTGGTTTGGGAGCATCATGCATATTTTATCTTGGTGCTATGTCTTCCAACTTAAACTGAAGGTACTATATAAAGATACAATTATGAGATGAAATGTGACTGGCCCACGCTGATCACTGAATCACTAACCATGAACATGTACAAGTGCCTTTCCATTGCTAAGCCAGTAAGCAAACACTTTTATATGGACATGAACATTTAATAAAATTATGTCCAAATGATCTTATCATGGAACCGGCAGAACCTGCAACAGCAAACATTTTCTTCAATATCTGGTCAGTTGTAGGCCCACCTGCTGCCATGGACCCCAAGTGGCCACCTAAAACTACCATTTCATAATCCTCTACCACCAGCTGCAATTGTTAGTACCTAACATTTAGATTTAATTTTGGTCCACAGAGCATTCAAATCATTAAAGTGCATGCCGGTGCTTCTAACATGAATGATTAAGTCATGAGTTTATCTAGAGGTCTGGATCACTCATATCCAGAAAATATTATATTAGCCAGAGCCAGAGGTCTGGATCACTCATATCCAGAAAATATTACATTAGCCAGAGCCAGAGGTCTGGATCACTCATATCCAGAAAATATTATATTAGCCAGAGATCAAAATCAGTGCCTCCAAATTAGACTTCCAAAAAAGGTAGACTTGCTGTCTGTGTCTGACAGTGGAACATCTACCTAACACAAAAGAGTTTCAGTATTTGGAGTCATGTTCAATGGCTAGGTAGGGCGGGTCAGGATTCTGACCAGTGAATAGGAACAGCAGTCCCTGTGCTGCAGGAATTACACTGGACTGTTAGACAAAAGCAAAGCTCTTAGTTTTAAATCAGTCTACATCAGAACATGTACTTTGAAGACACTCTTTTGAAAAGTTTGGGATCATTTCTCGGAGTAACAATAATCCATGACCCTCATTTCTGTGGGAGAATTAAACATTCCAATGAAATGAGCTAGAGTGACTTCAAGTACCAAACTGAGTATACTTTGGACCCTGGGATGATGTCATTCCATGGGCCCCCAGTCCTATGTTCATAACATAAGAAATGGACGGCATTCATAAACTCTTCAAAAGAAATAATCAAAGTCATTTTGAATGCTGCTGCAGCTGCTGTTGCAGTAAGTCTCTGTGCCACTAATGCTTAGTTTTTAACACACAAAGACAAACATGATTATATAGTCAACTCTCATTTGGTCAGAATTGGCATTAACAGAATGTTTAGTTTCAGTTGTGGAGAACTCTACTTTCCTTGTGGTCATTTTTTTGTTGGTTTGGGAGCATCATGCATATTTTATCTTGGTGCTATGTCTTCCAACTTAAACTGAAGGTACTATATAAAGATACAATTATGAGATGAAATGTGACTGGCCCACGCTGATCACTGAATCACTAACCATGAACATGTACAAGTGTCTTTCCTTTGCTAAGCCAGTAAGCAAACATTTTTATATGGACATGAACATTTAATACAATTATGTCCAAATGATCTTATCATGGAACCGGCAGAACCTGCAACAGCAAACATTTTCTTCAATATCTGGTCAGTTGTAGGCCCACCAGCTGCCATGGACCCCAAGTGGCCACCTAAAACTATCATTTCATGATCCTCTACCACCAGCTGCAATTGTTAGTACCTAACATTTAGATTTAATTTTGGTCCACAGAGCATTCAAATCATTAAAGTGCATGCCAGTGCTTCTAACATGAATGATTAAGTCATGAGTTTATCTAGAGGTCTGGATCACTCATATCCAGAAAATATTATATTAGCCAGAGCCAGAGGTCTGGATCACTCATATCCAGAAAATATTACGTTAGCCAGAGCCAGAGGTCTGGTTCACTCATATTCAGAAAATATTATATTAGCCAGAGATCAAAATCAGTGCCTCCAAATTAGACTTCCAAAAAAGGTAGACTTGCTGCCTATGTCTGACAGTGGAGCATCTACCTAACACAAAAGAGTTTCAGTATTTGGAGTCTTGTTCAATGGCTAGGTAGGGCGGGTCAGGATTCTGACCAGTGAATAGGAACAGCAGTCCCTGTGCTGCAAGAATTACACTGGACTGTTAGACAAAAATCAAAGCTCTTAGTTTTAAGTCAGTCTATTGCCTCATCCTTGGCTATGGTTATGAGCTTTGTGTTGTGACTGAAATGATGACGTCAATACAAGTGGAAGAAATTAGGTCATTTACAGTTTCAGAACATTCTAGACATGATGGCTCCCAGGTTTGCCTTATAACACACAAGACAATCTGATGATGCAGGTATTGGCATCACTTATGTATCTTGCTACTATGTAGCACCCAGTAAGGCAAGTGGTCTACAACATTTATGGATAACCGTCTGGATGGACCGATGCCTAGATATATGGATGAAAAAGTAACAATGACTTTAAAATATAAATTAACCATTTCCTAAGTGAAGCAAAGTATCCAGAACTTCTAGATGCATATTTTTCCTCACACACCTAAGCATATTTAGTAAACAAGTGCACATATGTTTCAGAAGTAATTTAATTAAGCAAATAAGGAATTGTTTTTTTTTCAAAATTGTTTATGCAATTATAAGCTATGCATGATATTTATAAAGCTGGTGCAAAACACAAACCCACTGTATTTTTGAAAGTCTCTCAGCATTACTGGAGTGCATCTCCTATGTTAATTATAAACAGATGAAATATACTTTTTGTTTGGGTAAGATTAAAACTGGTTGAGAGGGCTACCTATCATTTGTGAAGATAGACTAGAGACATTTTGTTAAGCTAGCAAACTATAAACTACAGAAAGCTTTGTTAGTTACTGGCTCTGAAGTATAATAAATTTGACTTACTCCATAGTTTAGGGGCGACTCAGAAATCTAAAGACATATCATTCAAAGGAAATGTACTTCACTGTATCCCAGATGAGTGACAGATCTTTTTTAAACATAAACTTTATAGCATAAAGAAGTGAGAGAAACATAAATTGATTTTACACCCAATAGAAATGTGCAAATAAAACCAGTACATACAAATATCCAATAACAAAAAATAATAATACAAAAAACAAATACTATACAGTTAATAGGTAAATCCAAAGGTATGCAAGTTCATAGAAATTAGGCATCTGACTTATTTTATACTTTCAAGTGAGACAAGAGGGCTATCTAATCAGCAGCTAATGTAGTATGAGAAGAACCCTCACATTCTGGTTCTGGTAACATAAAGGAAGACACCCCTGTGTTCACTCCATTTTGCTGTGTCTAATTTGTGGGAATACCATTTACTTAGCTTTTGTTGCACTGTGAGAAGCTTAACAATGCTAACTTTGTGTAATATTTCTAACTGATAAATAAGCATGCCAGGAAACATGCAGTCTAGTAAAAGTGAAGTCAGGGCAGATTGTACTTAGGTTGTGGAATTCCAAAGAGCCAAACTTTGCCATCCATGGGGTAGGGTGGAGTTGGGGGGGTTCCTACATATGACCTAGGCTATACCTTCATGCATTTGACTCCAGAATTTGAGGACTTGGCTTAGTTTCTGGTATCATACTAAGGGGGTGCAATATTTGTCATCATGGAAGAAGATAGTCGACAGACCATACTGCTTTTCCAGGGATAGTCTGCACCTCTCCACTCTAGGCTTTAAAATATTATCTAAAACATTGTCTTCCCTCATAGTGCCTTTTTTAGGCAATGCCAGATTGAAAGTACTTCCAACATAGCAAATCAAAACCAAGAAAATCTAAAGGTATTACTACTCAATGTTATTAGCCTAAAGAAAAAACTGTGTGGTCACTGAGACATGGTTTAAAACCATGGAGAGCAGGCCAACAGTGCAAGGTTATAATGCCATCCACACATTTAGACCAGGTACTTCACAGAGAGGGACTAAAGGTGGAGGTGTCTCTCTTTACATCAAAAATAAATATACCTCATGGCTGGTCAAACAGGACAATACACTTGAACTGCTCTATGTTCCAATCACCATAGGCAAAATCCAATATCACTTCCTTGCAAGCTATAGGTCCTCCTCTATGGCTCATGAAACCCATACCATGTATTCTTATTAGGAAACACTAACCATCCAACCAAATATCATATTCATGGGTGACTTTAATTACCCTAGTATTAACTGGGAATCCTATATGACACCAAATGTACAGGCACAGAGATTCCTGGATTTTGTAAACACAAACTCCCTGAACCAGATAGTCAATACACTAACCCGGGATGTAACCATACTGGATCTGGTCCTCACTAATATGAGAGAATGCTGCACACTCCCTACTTTAATGTTTTACCTGGTAAGGTCAGACCACAAAATGGTCTCATTTGAAGTAAAAATAAACCCTATACCCCAGTTAAACCTGGAATATTCATGAACTACTCTAAGGCCAACCTCTGCTATTAAGTGATAACCTGGCAAATTTCAAGCCCTCATAAGCCCTAAGAACACTGCTGCTTATACAGAACTGTTCACAGAAACCCTGTACATGCATGCTGATAGCTGCATAGAGGCAGCTGTATCCACCAGGAAGAAGTACAGAACTAACTCAAAAAACAAGTCACCCTGGTAGAATCACAAAATCAATAGGTTGTATAACAGAAGGAAAAAAATCATGGCAAAAATTAGGAGGTGCAGCACCGAGGAGGATAAAAACACTCTCATTAAGCTAAACAAACAACTCAGTGGACAAATAAAGTCTAACAGAGCCAGATTTGAGGTATGTTTGACCTCCCAGACCAAGGACAACCACAAAGCATTCTTTAGCTATGTCCACAACCTTAGAGGCTCATTGTAAATGGAGCTATATATACTGAGCCAAAAGATACAGCAAACCTCCTGGCTGATAAATTCATAGGTTCATAGGTTCATACTAGGCTATCTGCCCTAGGGCATTTATAAGCCTAGCCCAAAGTTTATGTGGCTTTCACCACCCCTTAAACAGAAGGATACCATGCCCATTGCTTTGCCGCGGCTTGTCCCAGCAGACACCAGAGGTGATCCCCAGGGGTAAACTCATGCATCTCCCCCATCCATTTGTCATTTCTCTTCTTGAAAGCCAGCAGTGTGCTCTGCTCCACATGTAATGTGATTTTTTGTTCTTAATAGGGAGGGGTCTTCTGGGTGATCTGTCTCCAGCACGTCCTATTTATAACCGTAAGTGTTAAGGTCTAAGTCTCTTGCTCTTATAGTTCTGATGGATTTGGATTTTTGAGGTGGCTGTTCATTAATATCGGGTTTGACACATGGCTGTGTATGTTAGGCAGGGGTCCCTCTGAGCAGATTCGGGCAGCATAAGCCTTTCCATAATCTATGGGCCTTGGGTAAGCTGTTTGTGTCGGTAAGATATGACTTTAATGGGCATTGTACTCTCTATCATTGGATAGGGGAACAATGAGTATATTTGACAATGATGTGCCTTGATCTATGAGTGAATCCCCAATGGATCATCCCTCCTATGAAGGTCTTCCTAACTATCAAGCAATGTGGCACTTACAATGACTTTGGGTCCCCAACCTGGGTCCCTGTTCTCCTGATAACCCTGGATGCCCAGTGATTGCCCTGTATATGGCAGCTTAGTTAACCCGGCTCTTTCCTCGGCGGTTTTGACTATTGTTTTTTCGGTGGCCAACTTTAGTTTTTGGCTCTGTTCTTTCTGGAGACCCTCCTCCCGCTGATATCTGGAAGTGATGTCAGTTCATGTATGGCTTGTGTTTGCAGTCATCTGCAAACTTTGTCAGCCATAATCCTCCTGTGTTTGCCCTGTAGTTTAAAAGTTACTGCTGGAAAAGTAAGGGGCCCAGAACTGATACCCTGTGGGACACTCTGTGGGACTGTCTTACCAATTTGCAGGGACCGCCAGCAACTCTTGACATGGCGCCTGCAACTTGACTGTGTGGGTTCTGACCCTTTAGCATCTGGGTCGGCTCTTGTGACGTATGGGTTTTTTTTTGCTGGATGAGTTTTTAGTAATGTGTCCCAGTGGGTATTGTGTCAAAAGCTTTGCAAGGTCAAGGTAGGCCATGTGTGGGTCATCTTAGGACCAATATCCTTGGTGAAACGTTTAAAGGCATTGAAAAGGCCAAGCTTAAAATTGCAACAAAGCCAGCTCAGTTTCTCAAACAGTGTTGATCCCTCCTTGTAAGTCCCCTATGTCTCTTTCCTATGAGTTCCATTATGATCCTTCCGCTAGTTGTTAAGCTGATGATGCGCTAAGGTAATTTAGTCAGTGTGGAGGCACCGCTTTTGTGAAGTGGACTCACAGTTGCCGTGATACCACCCTTGGGTATGTCCCCTGAGGTGAGGCTAAGATTAAACAGCGCCCTAAACGCGGTTTAATACTTCTTCATTGAGTTCGTGGAGCACACAACCTGGGACACCATCTGTCCCATACCCATCTGTGTTTTTTTGCCTGAGAGAGAGCAGTTTTCACCTGAGCATTGAGAGATGTTTGGGGCTACACAACGCTGGTATAGATATCTCTCCCTTTGGGGGAGGAGGGGAATTGCACTGAACCTGTCAGCCAGTATGTTGCAATGTCTGTTGGTTCAGTGATTTATATCTGGTTTCTGCAATAACATATGGGGTAGCTAAAAAGGCCCCTATGATTGTCTTTTGAGTCCTTAGCTTACTTTCTCTCAAAATTTGCCTTGGATGATTTTATGAGTGATTGTAGTCTTTAGTCTATTACTTATAATGATCAAGGGTACCCCTCTCTTTAAGGATTTTGCTATCTGTAGTAGCTTTCCTTTTATTGTAGAGCTTGTTTATGGCTGGGGTCCACCGTTTGGGATCCATGCAGTCCTGAGGTGCTGGTAGAAGGCATTTGTAAGTGATTAAAAGTGGTTTGAGTAATGAGTGCCATGGTTTCCGGGGGGCTGGGGGCCTTGAAAGAAACCTAGTTCCTAGTAAAGTGTGAAGTCGGCTTTTGAGAAGTTCTTCACTGTGGTCTTTTATCTGGGAGTGAGATTAGTTTATGATCTGATCTCACCAATGAGGGGTATAGGCATTAGAGTTTATGGAACTAGGAACCTTTTGGGATAGAGTGTTGGGGGTCTGAGTAATGATCCCAGTCTATATTCGGATAGTTGAAGATGGTGTTAGATTGATATAACATCCATCCACATCCAGTTTTTGTGAAAGCTGTGTGAGGTTCCTGAGTTTGAGAGGGTGGCCTGTAACATGCCAGCAAATTGCAGAGCAGTTTGTTCCACGTTAATTGCACCTGGATGGTCTCTCCCAATGCCTGCATTGCCACTCAACCTGGAGGTGTGGGGATACCCTCCTTTCTTGGTGTGGTCCGGATTTGGGGCGGGCGCATGATGTAATAAAAAAACCTGATAGTGGGGTCTTTATGGAGCCTTGGAACAGGGTTTCAGTCACAGCACAGACATCGATGTTCTCCATACTGAGAAGGGCTTTATGCTGGCATCTTGAGGTTCCTTTTTGTGTTCTAGGGTTTTTTAGAATTAGAGCCTTGCCTAAAAAAGGCATCATGGGGTGGCAGCCCTTGCCAATATCCAGAAGCCTAGTGGTGACAGGTGCAAGCCGCCGTCCAGCATGTCATCCAGGCAGAGACAGACACTGGATCCCCTTTGAATGACACCAGAGATTAGCCAATTATTAAAGTAGGATCAGGTCATGTCACTACCTGGGCTCTATAATCAGAGAGCTCCTCTATGTCTCTTTTTCATGTAGTCAGGGATATACATCTTTCATCATTCACAGCATGGGACAATGACTGAGTCATACTTGTGCTCGCTGTTGGAGTGACTGAGTGCTTGGTGCGTATGTGGTGGATTCTAGCCCCTAGAGGCAGCTTTACTGTGACCTTCCCCTTACTCAATCTGGTGAGTGGGATGTCAGTGTATGACAAGTGTGTCAGCATTTGTTTTTGGCCTTAAGGGCTGTGACTGTTTGGCACACTGACTTTGTGGTCTATGTGTTGCATGTGTTGTGTCTTGAGGTGGCAGTTGTTTGGGTGTCTGCTTTGGTGGCCTCTGCTAGTATGTCTTTGTGTGTTTATGTGTAAGATTTGAAGTTGTGATAGTACTATGTGAGACTGGGTTTGTGGTGTGTGTGGTTTCCTTCTCCTCCTATCTGGTCTTGCCAGTCCTATGTTGAGAGAGCTCAGCCTCCAGTTTGGCTATATAGTTGCATCTCTTGCATGTATTTGTGTTTTGTGGGAGAAGGAGAGGGTTGTCTGTGTACATGAGGCAATTGTAACATTGCCTCAATATTCCCAGAATTCAGCTCTAACTTTACCCCTCTCTCCCCCCCTCAACCTTGACACAGGATATACCATCAAATATAAGTCCCCCTACTATCACTAGTTAACAGGTCCTTAATGCTTTTTCTAAGACCAAGAATGCTGCATCAATGGGCCCAGACAATATCCTGGATGCTTTATAAATAGCATGAAACATGACCTATTAGGGCCTCTGAAATAGCTATTTAACTATAACCTCCAAACAGGCTTCATGCCTCATGAATGGAGAACAGCAACAGTCATCCCTCTGCACAAAGGTGGACTATCCACAGACCCTGGAAACTACCAACCCATAAGTCTCACTAGTGTTATATGTAAAGCCATGGAAAAAAACATCATGGAAATGATCATTAGTGATAGAGTAAACCACCAGACAATGGACCCAACCAGTTTGGTGTCAGCAAAGGCAGATCATGCATACTCCACCTGGTGGACTTCTTTGAGAAGGTTATCAAAGCAATGGATGATGGCAAAATGGTCCACACTGCCTACATTGACCTTGCCAAGTCATTTGACACAATACCCTACTTGGGCATTGTTGACAAACTCAAGAGGTTAGGTAGAAACTTGTATGTCACCTGTTGGATAGCCAACTGGCATACAGACAGGACACAGGAAGTTAGAATTGGGGAGTCCACCTCTACAAAGAGTCCAGTCATAAGTGGAGTCCCTCAGAGATCAGTCCCTGAACCACTCCATTTTGGCATTTACTTCTCTGAAGTCAAAGTCAATGTCAGTGGTCTCTGGCTGACTAAATTTGCAGATGATTGCAAATTAGGATCTGTCATCAAATCCCACACTGACACAAATGTTCTCTAGGAGGGGCTGACACAGACAAACAACTGGTGTCAGAGTGATGGACTAAAACTGAATACCAGGAAATGCATAATAATACCCTAGAAACTATCATATTGACAACATACCCCTTAGAGTTGACCTGGTAGTCAGGGAGTTAGGGACAGACATAGATAGTAATCTAGCCTTTGACAAAGGCATGTCTACTGTAGTGACAAAATCATTCTATGTTGTGCAACTTATAAACATCTAGGCATCTAAGTCCAAGGAATTCATTGTTCCACTGTATTCGGCATTCATCAGAACTATCATTGAGTACAATGCCCCCTTTGGTATGTACCTAAACAGGCATATTCAACAACTGGAATGTCCACAGAGGTTCTTCACAATAATACAGGGCATAAGTAAAATGTCCTATGTAGACCACCTCATGGCTCTATCCCTGTATTCTGTCTTCTACAGGATTTTGAGGGGAGATCTATGCCTGACATACAGGGCATTATCAAACACTACTCTGATGGACCTTCTGCATATCTGCAAAACAAACAGCACCAGAATTACCCATTTTAAGGACTTGAACCTTACATGTAATGTAAATAGAACCTTTTGGAGAGACAGGTAAGTATCCCAAAGATTTCTGCGTCTCTGGAACAGGCTCCCCATCCATGTGAAGAAAAGTTCCTCCCTAATCCAATTCAAGTGCATCTTGGACAACGCATGGGGAACAGGAAATTTATCCCTGGTTTGACAACTATGCCTCTAATGAACACAAGCAATATGTAAATGGCTCATCTCCCAGGCCCTAGCTTGTAAATGTTTCATCTCCCAAGCTCCCGCTTACACTTATTAAGGGTATCAGAACTTGTCAGATATTTGGGATGCATGACTAGGCTTAAAAAGGCCCTTGTGGTCATTAGCCTAGTAAACACCTATGAACCTATATACCTATGTGCATTAATGGTACTTTGAACAAGAATGTGGCCAATAACTCCAAACTAAGCTTATAACCATAACAATCTTCAATCCAACTCCCACAAAAAAAAAAAAAGACGTGATACAGAATTAAATTCTTCATTTCAATTGTTTTACTATACAACAGTATTCAGTTGTTGAGATATCAAAGCTTCCCTGAAAGCTCCTCCTGTGATGTGCTTGCTGTCTCGGAATGTGCTGAACCCACATCCAGGACATGCTGTACTACACTCTCCTGGAAGTTGTCTGTATCTCTCAAAGTGGCCAGAATCTGTTCACTGAGGATAGTTGTGGTTTCCTAGCAGGCCCTCGCCCTGTATCTATTCAGTCATAGCCCACTGCAGCTGCTCACCTCCTTGCATATGTTATCATGACAGTGGCCCTGTGGCACACCTGTTCATATGCTCTGAATGGACCCCCACGGCACTGACATCATGAACAATCTGATGCCATATTCACATCCTACGGGCCATGTCTTCCCATCCCCTTTCCAGGAAAAAAGCACCATGTTGCCAAAACCCATCGACTATGACTTGGTTTTCAGCATCAATGAAGGGGGGTCTCGATGGACTTGACATCTCTGAATGACATACTTGTAGGTGTCCTGAAAAACAACATAAGTATAATACACATAAGTATCACATAACTATAAAATAACTGTTTCTAGATAAAGCAGAAAAGGTAGCCAGTCAGTATTACCCACTGGAGAAACATAAAACAGGCTAGAGATGTGAAGTATTAACAACAGCCAGGATGTAAAACAAGGAGAGTAACAAGAGCAACACATCCTTGTCTGTGCCACAACAGTAACCCACCTCCCCCCCCAGAATAACAGTCCATCCTTGTCTGTGCCACAACAGTAACCCACCTCCCCCCCCAGAATAACAGTCCATCCTTGTCTGTGCCACAACAGTAACCCACCTCCCCCCCCAGAATAACAGTCCATCCTTGTCTGTGCCACAACAATAACCCACCTCCCCCCCAGAATAACAGTCCATCCTTGTCTGTGCCACAACAGTAACTCACCTTCCCCCCCAGAATAACAGTCCATCATTGTCTGTGCCACAGCAGTAACTCACCCCCCCCCCCAGAATAACAGTCCATCCTTGTCTGTGCCACAACAGTAACTCACCTTCCCCCCGCCCAGAAAAACAGTCTATTCTTGTTTGTGCCACAACAGTAACTCACCTTTGCTCCCCTCACAAAAGAACAGTTCAGTCTTGTTTGTGCCATAACAGTAACTCACCTTCCCCCCCTAGAATAACAGTCTATTCTTGTTTGTGCCACAACAGTAACCCACCTTTCCCCCCAGAATAACAATCCATCCTTGCTTGTGCCACAACAGTAACCCACCTTTCCCCCCCAGAATAACAGTCCATTCTTCTTTATGCCATAACAGTAACTCACCTTTGCCCCTTCACAAAAGAACAGTTCAGTCTTGTTTGTGCCATAACAGTAACTCACCTCCCCCCCCCGAATAACAGTCCATCCTTGTTTGTGCCATAACAGTAACTCACCTTTACTCCCTTCACAAAAGAACAGTTCAGTCTTGTCTGTGCCATAACAGTAACTCATCCTTGATCCCCTCACAAAAGAACAGGCAAATGATCCTTTTGCTAACAAGACAGCTTTGAAATGCTAAAACTGCTATCAAATGACCTGTCCTTGACACATTTGTACTTATTTATCACACAGTATTCCATTTTCATGTACTGACAATCATGTGTACCTCTAAAATGGCTTAACAAACAGGCCCATGCCATCAGTGCACTTTTAACTAATGTACACAGATAAAAGTGTAAAAGCCTTTGCTTCACCCTAGTCTTAAATGCATTCCAGCATATGCATGATGTAGGTGACAAAATGGGAGCATACCTGCTGAAGTTCAGTACTCCTCTGTACAGAAATATCCTGCAGAAAAAGTATTTTTACAGTCTTCTAAACATATACAATTTCCTCGCTTTCAGTTTGGCTAGCTACATATTTGCCTTTTTATAATGGTGTAGATAATTAATGGATTGCATCTGTCTTTGTGCTTCATAGATGCGCAAAACAACGCATAACAACATAAGCTGAATTACATGCTACTCAACCAATCTAACTCGGTGGTGCTATTCAACAAGTAGACTCCATGCTGTTTTTTACTGTAGTTATCAAAGCTTTTGGAGTACAGACATGGAAAGTCTACACAGACAGAATGTTAGGGGCTGCTGCTAGTTTAATCCATTTGTATGTGCTCGAGGCTGAGGCCAGTGCTGCTGTTACTAAGAGACCCAGAATGAGAAGGTGAAGAGTTTTCAGGCCACATTTAACATATCACAACCTACATGACATGGAAATTGTAGTGCACAACAGGGTGGACAAGGTCATACTATTGAAACTCTGCAGCCTCTGCCTCCCTCAACTCAGAGTCAGAGCCAACAGATGTGAACACATCCCAGTGGAAACTAAGGTATGTGTAGCTCTTAGAATATTAGCTACAGGTACCTTTTAGAGACCTACAGAGGACATGCCAGGGGTGTGAGAGGCATCAGCATCCTGGATCTTCCACTAATTCCTGGATGCTATGCTCCAAAATACCAGTGAGCACATATATTTTACACGTAGGTCTGAGGAGAGGGCCAGAGATATACAACAGTTCTATCAGGTAGTGCACTACCCTGCAGTACTAGGTGCCATAGATTGCCCTCATGTAAAAATGAAGGCAGCATCTGGGGAACAGGGTAGGCTCTACATTACCAGAAAAGGCTACCATTCTTTCAACTTCCACGTTATGTATAATGTCAAGGGAATCATCATGAATGTGTGTGCTGACAACCCCAGCAGTTACCATGACTCACATATCTGGCACACCTCCTAACTGTACCAGATGTTTGCTAGGGGGCGTTATCCCACAGAGTTATCTACTGGTCATGCAGGCTATGCACTGGAACCATGCCTGATGGCACACATCAGAAATATCCACAAGGGGCAGAGCCTAGATGGCCAACTGAGAGCAGTGAATTTTGAGAACTCCATGAACTAGTATAATAATATAGGACAATTTTATTATTTTCCAGTTTAAAACGTCAGAAATCTATGTTTAAACTACTAATCTACATAAATATCAATTTTGGTGGAGATATACAAAAATGTTCCTTTCAAGTAACTTGGAGATATATTGAGTCACTGAATATGAACATCTCAAGGAATTCTCATCCAGATGCTGCTTTGAATAAAGAATTGCAATTGATTATATCTACCTTACAGGAACTATCTTTGATGATGGATGGCTTTAAAAATGACTTAGAAAACCTCAAATTAAATTCTCAAAAACAGACTGATACTCTTAAGGAACTATAACAGCAACACCATACAAAAATAACAAATATAGAGACTTCTCTAAATGGCATTGAAGTGAGACTTAAAGAGGAAGAATTCCAAAAAGAACTTCTGCTTAAACAAAATACATGGCTGCTTAACAAAATAGATGACTTAGAAAACAGGGAAAGGAGAAACAACATAAGGATCTTTGGTCTGCCTGAAAACACAGAAGGAGAAGACATTATTTCATTCTTAACAACGTGGATTCCTGAATTTTTAGACTTGAAAGAGGGACTTTCATTTGGAATTGAAAGGGCTCATAGAGCACTGAGGAAACTTACTTCTGACTCAACAAATACTCCACCTAGATCCAGAGTTATAAAGTTTCTTTCATTTCTGGACAAGGAACTAATATTAAAATTTGCGTGGAGAAAATCACACTTAAAATACAATCAAAGCCTGATAATGTTTGACAATGATTATTTTTCCAGAACACTACAACAAAACAAAAAAGTCTGGCCAATAATAAAACTGTTGAAACAAAATAACATTAAAGCACAGCTGGCCTTTCCAGCCAAGATAAAAATATTTTCTGCCACCGAGATGAGAACATTTAATGACTTAGAAGAAGCTACTATATTCATCAAAAACAACAAAATAGTGTCTGTCCCAGAAGAAATGGAATGGATGGCCCCTACATTTAAAAGAATAAAAGAAAAATCCTTGGACTGCTGCTAGCAAGAAGAAACAAAAAACTGATTCCAAGATAGCTGTCCCCAAAAAAATAACTCTTACCACTACATCTATCAAAGTATCAACTGATATATTGCATCACTTGTCATCTGTTTTTATTTAAAAAAAGAGGTTTTCTTAAACAACTGAGAAACAGTAATAATTTATTCAGAATGTTCAAAGAGTCCAATAATTCTTCACAAACAAAGGTAGGTCAAGATGGGTTACTATTTACATTATATATAAGCCAAACAAAGCAACATATAATACAAACATAGAAGTTTCTATTCCCCTACTTGAACTCAGTGAATACTTATCTTGTTCATTTTTCATTGTTTTTACTTATAATATTTTAAGTAATTAATTAACTAATTAAACAAGGTACCATTCATCAGAGTTCAAACTCAAATGTAACAAACTAACATCATATATAATAGCAGTAACAGTAGAGTGTTTTAAAAAAAAAATGCGGTCATGGAGACTAATGCCTTCTTCAGTTAAAGTATGATTTAATAATGTCATGTATATCCTGGTTAAATAATAGTAGCAAGCTCTTAGCACAAATGTCATCATTATTCTGTCTAAATATAGTTAATACCAATTATGGCAGGTATCACAGCTATGAGTGCTGTTTGATCAATCCTGATATAGTGTGCGTGGATGCAGCTGTGTCTGGCAGCTAGTACAAATGTCATTATTATTCTGTCTAAACATAGTTAATATAAATTATGGCAGGTATCATAGCTTCGAGTGCTCTTTGATCAATCTTGATATGGTGTGCATGGATGCAGCTGTGTCTGACAGCTAGTACCAATGTCATTATTATTCTGTCTAAACATAGTTAATATCATTTATGGCAGGTATCATAGCTGCAAGTGCTGTTTGATTAAGCCTGACATGGTATGTGTGGATGCAGCTGTGTCTGGCGGCTACTGTATGTTGTCGTTTTGTCTCTGGGAAGCTGTGGGTTGCGGCTTGTGATTGAGGTTGACTGATGCTTTTGTATTAGGAAAAGATATTTGGTGTTTTATCCTGGATCCAGATGAAGGGGTGGATAAAACTGTGATTAATTAATCAATTGATTAATATGTGATGTCATAACATGTATACTATTTAAGTTTGAGGATTTTTATTGTGTGTTGTCTGAGGAAGTTGATGTATTGTTTCAACAAAACCGCTTACATAAACTTGTTTTTGTGAGAGTACCACTGGCTTTTTTGTTTCTTGGCAATGCAACTGTTACCGTAAAGGAATATACTTAAAGAAATAAATTCATGCCTAATAAAATTTTTATGGTTTCCCAAAAGAAACAGAATAGCTTTAACACATCACATCAGACCATGGAAACTGGGAGGATTAAACATTCCTGATATAGAAACATATATAAAAGCATCAGTATCTAAACAATCTCAGATTGGATAAGTCCAAATTACTATGCAAATTGGAAAGAATTACTAACTGTAACATCAATAAATGAATTTGATTTACAAAAATTTTTCAAATAGATAAAAACAATTTGCCATGGCACATATTATGTATTAGTTTGATCGTTGAACACCATTTATAGTCAAAAAGAACTTTCCACATAAAATACATAGAGAAATTATTCATTCCTGGGAATAGAAAGGATTTATTTGTTGACTCCAATGTATCAAATAACTAAAAGGTTTAGATATGCAAGTAATAAAAACAAACATACAAAATTCCACAGCAGGACTGGCAAACTTAAAGTATTCTGTCATATTCACAAGATTTAAGTAGAATAATTAACAGTTCTTCATTTAAAGAAATATCTAAATTCATAAAATACATATATGAAGTCATATATAATGACTTTGATATGGGAAACAGTATTTCAAAACTTTACAAAATATTGATAAACTATAAAACAACACCCAAAAACTCATATTTGAAATATGTAACAAAAGGACACTCAATACAGTTAACTGAAGATATTTAAACAAATATCTTATTATCGATAAAATAGACATCCTTTATACAATACTGGAAAGTTTTTAATTGGAAATGCTTGCAAAGAGCATTCTTAACCCCAGATAGAATGAGTAAAATTAGTTCTCCAATAAAAGGAATATGTTGGAGACGTGAGCAAGTACACAGTGCAGATTGGGACCACATTTTCTTTGATTATGTTAAATTTAAGCCATTTTGGAATGATATTAATAAATTTCTACAAGCTTTATTTCATGAATCATTTTATTTAACTAAAGCTCTTGTATTATTAAATGTGAACAAAGGTCCTCATTTGAATAGGTCAAACATGTATCTAGTATGGACTACACATGCAATTTCAAGGAGGTGTATAACAAGAAGATGGAATACAAACCCAATACCAACTTTGGAAGACTTCTACAGCCTACTGAAGACCACAGCATTATTGGAAATTAAAATTAAAGAACTAAGACTTTATCCAAAGCCATTTATCTACAACCCTTGGGGAAAAGTCTTATCTTTGATTGATACTGTACAATAATTGATCAGATACTTTGATAATGGATTGGACATACTTATAAAGTAACTGTATACATTAAGAGCTGTTATAGTCAGTCTAATATAAATAGTGTACATAGTTATTTAAGATGTTATGTATAAATACTATGGAATTCATTCAAATGTATTTGAAAAATAAAACAAAAATTTGAGAAAAAAAAAGAAATACACACACACACACACACACACACACACACACACACATGGAAGAATGCCATGATGAGGCACATACTCAAACCAGAAACATCATAGAGCATGTGTTTGTGCTGTTGAAGTCCCAGTTCTCGTGCCTAGATACATCTGGGGGAGCCCTGCAGTACAATCCATGGACATGTACAGAAATCTTCACAGTATGTTCCATGATACACAACACAATTCTGAGGAAACAGCTGCAACATGATTAGCAAGGGGAAGGGGTACATATCACACTACCAATGCCAAAGTCACTACAGCCACAGACGGATGAGGAGTAAGAGGGGGAACCATCAGTTGCTGTAGGTATAGGCAGACATAGGCATGCTCAGTATGCTCTTGCATTGGCTAAGAGACAATGCATAGGACACTCACTCTCCACCTAGGAGGCTAAAACCTTCCTCCTACTCACATACATGTAGTAACATTGATGCCAGGCAACTCACACAACCTTTACCTCCCCATGTATTGTCTGTGTACTGCTTGCATTAGATAGAGTCAGCCATTGACTAACACTGTGGCAACTGCTGCATTTACAAATTAAGTCCTGCACCTGGAGTGTATTGCTTAATTATATTATGGCATATCCTCATATTTCATCACGTGTTACAGTAGGCAAGTAAGAGGTGGGAGATTTGTACAAAATTTACTGTAACATGTGACAGCAGACACTTATTTGATTTACATGTGTCCATTACTAAGCAGCAGGCCTCAGGCATCAAAGATTCACACAGTAATACCACTCAGAACTACTGATGATCACTGCATGCCCTCAGTTTATCTCCATACATTTGTACTGGAATGTCATTGATGAGAGAAGGTAACAAGTAGTGATACATAATTCAGTTTCTGACTTCACAACCCTCACGAGTTCAGACAACAGACAGGATGCAAAACAAGGAGAGTAACATGACCAACATATCCTTGTTTGTGCCACAACAGTAACCCCCCTTTCCCCCCAGAATAACAGTCCATTCTTGTTTGTGCCATAACAATAACTCACCTTTGCTAACCCTAACAGCCCTGTCTTGTTTGTGCCATAACAGTAACTCAGTTTCCCCTCCAAAAGAATAGTCTATGCTTGTATGTGCCATACCAGTAACTCAGCTTTGTACCCCCAACAGAAAAGTTGTACCCTTGTATGTTCCATAATAGTAAGTCACCTTTGCCCCCCAAAAAGAACAGTCCATTTTTGTTTGTGCCATAATATTAACTCAACTTTGCTCCCCCACAAAATAACAGTCCATTCTTGTTCATGCCATAACAGTAATCACGTTTTCCCCCCTTCCTCCCAAAAAAGCAGTCAATGCTTGTTTCTGCCATCCAACCTACCCTTCAATTGTTGGCAGTGGCAAATGAATATCAAATTATTGCCGGCATGTCTTAGAGTATGGGTCAGATAAATGATGAGTGACCAGGAAACACAGAAATGTAAGACAGAGCTGTAAATTTGCAAGCAATAATCATAATAGATTGTGTGATCACAAAGTGCACTACATCCAACTATAATAATAAATGTGAAAATAACGGTTTATGGTTTGAACTCAATGTGCATTCTGTTGTAACTGGTTGTGTGAAGAATGACTTCAGTTCGTTGTTGCAAAGCTGTTTGTATGACAGAAGGATAAGGCACTCATCCTGTTTTCTGAGGGTACATTGGAGTGAGAGTTCAAATCTAGACCTATGCAGACATATCCCATGTGTACTAGAATGTTCTGCTGTGTATGGAATAGAACTATTCTGCCTTTTTTCTTTTCTTTTCTTTTACACTAAATAATAATAAAAACCTGACAGAGAAAACATTTGGCAACAAATGAAGAGGAGGTTGGATGTTAATGAAACAGAAACCGTGAATTGTGCACTGCTTACTTGTAACATGTTGTAAGTCTAACCTGAAACACCCACCTGGTGGAAGCGTTCACAGTTGCTATCCCATAAACATAAACACTGAGGGGGTGCCTTCACGATGTGAACATCCCTACACGGATCCAATTTTTTTTTTTATTCAGCAATTCTAATGAGGTCAGACCTTATCTGCATCATCACCATGTTGACAACCCTAAATCTACACCAGCAGCAACCATGAAGCTAGGGAAACTGAAATGGAGCTGAATGTTGAAAACAAAAGGGAGACTATAAAATTAAAAAAAAATTTTCCTATTTTGAGACTTTGTTCTCTGTTTATTTTAAGCTTATCCAGATATCTTGATCTGGCATACCTTTCAAGCTATACAGATTTTTGTAGAATGTCCAGTTTTTGCCTCATATTTTTGGTCTGTTTGTCATATTTTTGTTGATAAATCACTTCGATGAACTAAAGATTAAAGTCACTAAATAATGGCATGGCATTTGAGGTTCAGACTTCCTAACCTTCAGAAAATGTATGCTAACACAACTCAACTGTTATTCTAACAAATGTTTACGTTAATAAGAGCAATATTTAAAATGTGTCCTTATTTCGTCCAGATTCCTTGTGCTTAAAGGCTGAAATGTATGTGTAAGATGGCAAGAGGTATATAACACTGCTGCTGCCTGTAAACCTGTCATTCTATCAATTTTCTAAGTTTGTAAGAGCAATATTTAAAAAGTGTCCCTGTTTCTGACCCCTTCCCCCATTATTTATGGCATTGTACAAATGGCTTGTCCTAAGAGGTTGACAGGTATGGTCTGCATTACTTACAATGTGTACTGTTAAGTTGGAGGTGCAACAGCAAAGCTGCATTTCTGTTCTTAATACAAGCCCTGTTACTTTAGCAAGTTAATAAGAAAAATATTTAAAATATGTCCCTATTCTTGGCCCTTTATCTCCCATTACTAATGGCTTTGTCCAGATTTCTTGCTCTAAGAGTTTGAGAGTCATGCCAAGTAGACTCCTTTCCATGGATGTATTCCAAAATTTTTTAAATACAGATGGAACACCAGCACAGAGTCTACACCATTGATTTCTGATTTGCTGAATCACTCCGTGGTGTCTCCTAGGTTGATTAGCAGGCCACAATGTTTAACTCCTTTCAGCAGGAGTTCTCACCTCTACACAGCGCTTACTGAATTTATGTTTTCCTGTGGCCATGTGCGCATCATGCCCTGACACTGGCATGGTGAAAAACACCATTTAGGCTTTATTGTATCATTCCTATAGTCAGAGGAAATAGATTTATGCATGTTAAAGTATACATTTTGTAAACATTTATAATGCACCAATAATTTTAATCATCCAGTCACTGGTAGAATGTATAAATGTAATAGCTACATAGATAGTGACTCCATCCTATATAGTAAATATAGGTCGTTGCCAAGTATGCATGGCATTTTATGTCAGGAAGACAAACAGAAAGCTCACACAGTGCTTGTGAATACATTTCTGATATAAAATGCCAAATAAATACTATAAAATAAATGCTAATGCAATATACAGGCATATATCAGAGACAGATTCTAAGCCTTTTGTTAAAGTTTATGGCACTTGAACTAATTCTTATAAGTAGGAGAAATGGAGAGATATACAATAGAACAGAATGTGTGGAATATAGCTTGATTATAACTTTAAGAGCTGACGTGCCTCCAGGATTGAATGATGCAGTTAGTTTAAAACCAGTATTAAAAGGTTGGCAGCTGTTGTAATATGGTTTTATAAGTGTTTGGTGAATGAATTTATGGATGAATGAGTCATATTTATGCACATTTTTGTATATATTTTATGAATTATATTTTAATAATTTTTATATGCCATAGTTATATTTTACTGTATATTGCTTTAGTTATTTTTAATCAATAGGCTTTACTTTTTGAATAGAATGTGACTTTGCATGTATCTGCCTAACAATGAATTTCTGTAAACCTGAAGAAGCTTTGATGAAAGCTTGTAGAGCTTGTTGTTTGCAATTTTTGCTCGCTATTTGAATTTAAAATATTCAACTATTTGAATTCCATGCTGTTTTGGAGCATAAATACACTGGCATTCAGAGTTTTATCCTGTTTTCCTCTCCTTGGTGATTTGACCTCTTATTTGGTTGATAAGTGCACCATACAATATTCATGAATCTTTACACTGCCTTATTCTGGTCTTTTACCACTCAAAGTGAGATTTCTAGCATATACACTCAGTTGATTGACACCACTACTTTTAAAATTAAATCACTGGGGGATAGGTGGAATAAAATGTTGACAGACGACCAGTCTAATGAAGAATGGAAACTTTGTTTCAGATTCATGATAACAGATAGCCTCTCCTTGCCAGATATGCATATCTGAAAGTATTATAGTGTTGCCACTGTATACCTGCAAGTATGTTCAAAAGAGGGATGGCAGTGAAACCCTCCTGTTGGCACTGCTGTAATGATAATGCACATTACCTGCATATGTTATGGTCCTGCTCATAGTTCACAAATTCTGGAGTCAAATGCATGAAGGTGATTGCCAGGCACCCAGTATTACTGCTGCACAGGTTAAAACAGCACTGTTCAAAGCCAAGAATATAGCTCCTATGGGACCTGACAATATCCCTGGCTGTGTTCTACATAAACTACAGAGTGAACTGGCACCTCACCTGTGTGCCTTGTTCAGTCACAACCTCACCTCAGGCTTTCTCCCTACCGAATGGTGCACTGTTACAGTCATCCCTCTTCACAAAGGAGTGACTACAGGCCCTGGGAACTATCGCCCCATTAGCCTGATGAGTCTGATATGCAAAGCTATGGAATGCATCATCATGGACCTAATAAACAAGGATATAGGCAATCTCCAAACTCTGGATCCCACACAGTTTGGTTTTGTGAAGTGAAGAGCATGCCTGATCAACCTGGTCAACATGTTTGAGTCAGTCACCAGAGCTGTGGATAAAGGCAAGGTGATTCATGCAGCATATCTTGATCTAGCCAAGGCCTTTGATACCATTTTTCACTTGGGAATCATAGAAAAACTCACTAAGCTAGGCATCAACCTCTATATCACTAGGTGAGTTGCAAACTGGCTCACAGATAGAACCCACAGTGTGAAAGTTGCTGACTCCAAGTTAGACTGCTGACCAGTCACGAGTGGAGTTCCACAGGGTTCGGTCCTGGGTCTTCTCCTGTTTGGTATCTACTTCTCTGATGTCCAGGCCAACACAAAGGGGCTCTGGCTGAAAATTTTAACAGACAATTGCAAGTTGTGAGCTATTATTAGCTCCCTGAGTGATGTTGACATCCTAACGAAAGGCCTCACTGAGACCGACTGGTGTTAGAACCATGGCATTAAGCCATTGCCAAAAAATGTGTCATCATCCCCTTTGAGAAAATCCTGGTTCAAATGAATTACCACATTGGTGGTAGTCCACTGAACACAGAAGGCATTATAAGAGATCTGGGAACACAGGTTGACTACAACCTCTCTTTTGACCAACACATTGCCACTGTGGTCAGAAAGTCCTTCTATGTGGCACATCTCATTACTAAAGGTCATTGTCTCCCTCTACTCTTCCCTCATTAGGCCAGTCATCGAGTACAATGACCCATTTGGTATGTACCTCACTAGACACCTGCAAAAATTGGAGAGGCTGCAAAAGTACCTCACAAAGAGGATCCTAGGCCTTAAACACTTGTCTTATATGGACAGACTCAAAAACTCCAACTATTCTCTGTCTCATATCGCCTACTTAGAGGCAATTTCTGCTTGACACACAAAGCCATGTCTGACCCAGCACTTTTAGTAATGCAACATCTAAAGAAATCCCAATCTTTCTGCACCGCACACTCCAGATACCTCAAACACATTACCACAATCAACAGAACATGCTGGAGGGACAGGTTCATGACCCAGAGACTATGTGCTATGGAATGGACTTCCCATACATGTCAAACGGAGCACCTCACTAGCCCTCTTCAAGAAAATTCTTGATGCGTGGATGGGAAATAGAAAATTCACCCCGGGGATTACTCCAGTGGCTCTACTCAACAGAGACACTGGGAACAAAGGTTGGGTGGAATGATGTAAGGATAATCCTATGGGTAAGCTTGTAAAGGCTCCAAGGCCATTAGCCTAGTACACACATATGGACCTATGAATGATACTTAATGCAAGCACCATGGCACATGTCTGAGTGCAGGTATACTTATACTAGATGCCTCCATCAGGCCATGTGGTTGACAAAAATTGTGAGGTCTGCATAGGCATATAGCTTCATAGGTTCATATGAGGCTACTGGCCTAATAGCACTAGGGTCTTTAGAAGCCTAGTTGTGTAAAAACACAAGTACCATTATTGAGCATAATTGGATGGTCATTTTTAGCAGAGTCTGTTTGTGAGCAGCACCAGCGGCCCTGTCCATAAGGGACATAGGTGCCTGTGGTTTATCAAAGTTTGCAGATGATTGTTAACTGGATGTACTCATATAGAGTCCCCAATGATGGTAACATATCACAGAAGGGGCCAACACAAACTGATGATTGGTGACAAACTAACAGATTGAACTTTAAGCATAAAATGACTCTTTGTCACTTGTGTCAATGAAGTACCCCTGCTTATTATGATATGCATATTACCCCACTATGCTCAAAAACACTCCTGTGAGGCTTTGGAACACATATTGATAGGAATCTACACTTTCATTACTATGTGCCCATAGCAGTGACACACAATCTGCATTGCACACATCATACATATGGACATCACATCCAGGACCAGGATAGACATGCCTCTGCTGTACTCTACCTTATCACACCAGTAATGGAGTACAATGCTCACATCTCTCTGTACCTCATCAGACACCTGCAGCAATTTCAGAAAACCACAGGCTTGTTCCTGGGAGACTCCCAGGCCTCCAAACATGACATACATGGAAAGACTGAAATACCTATCACTGTACTCAGTAAGAGCAGCCTCAGACCCTGGCCTTCTGGAAATGATGGATATCTGCAATTCAAATGGGGCAACTATGATTTGCCCCAGGGATCTCAACCTAGCCTTAGACATAAACTAAACATGCAGGGGAGACAGATATATCTGGCAGCAACTCACATTCTTCTGTAATAGGCTCACACTGTATGTGAAGCAGTGCTCCTCAATGACCCTGTTCAAATGCAACCTTCCCTACTGGTTGGGTTGGCTTGCACCTATGTCCTTCAGAGATAGGCCCAGTTGTTGCTGCTCACAAAACAATCTGCTAACAATCTTCTTCTTCTTTCGGCTTTTCCCGGTTAGGGGTCACCACAGTGGATCACCTGTCCAGTCATGATTGGCAGTGGAGTTTTATGGTGTTGAGTTACCAGCCCTTTGCCCAACCTTCCACAGAAGGCACGCACATGCACACACACACCTAGGGCCAATTTAGAGTGCCCAATCCACCTACAGCATGTCTTTGGGATGTGGGAGGAAACCAGAGCACCTGGAGGAAACCCACGTGACCACAGGGAGTACCACGCAGACTCCGCACAGAAGGCACCCTAGCAGAGGATCGCACCAGAGAACCTCTTGCTGTGAGGTGACAACGCTAACTGCTGCACCACCGTGGCTGCCCTAAAACACTCTGCTAACAATAAATATGCTTAATATAGGTACTTGTGTTTTCACAAAACTAGACTTCTATTGTATCATGTGTACTGACAACCATGTACTTGTAAAACTTACAAATAAAATATGTGAGAAATGAAATTATACAATACATTTAAATAAATGCTCTCTCTGTCAGATAACAGCAAACCAGATATCAAACAGGTTGTAAGCACACATACATCACCTCCTCAACAGACCAAGTGCACAACACATAACCCCACATATGCAGAGTTAGTCATTAGAAGCTTACCAAAAGAGCAGAGACCTCTCAAATCCAAATCTTCTGCACACATTACAGTGACAATGGAACCCACTCCACATAAAAGCAAATGTATTAATGTGTCACTCATTAAGCCCTTAAGGAACAACACTTGAAAACCAGCGTCTTGGTAACAGGCAAATCCATAGTGAGACACACAGATGCCCCCCCTCCAACTAGGGTGTACAAGGAGAAGGTCACAGTCAGTTGCCTGTCAGGTGCCAGGATCTGCAATTTTGCGCCCGCACTCAAGTCTCTCAATGACACATGCTGTCCCCCTCACCAGGCTGAGTAAAGAGAAAGTCATAGTTGGTTACTTATCAGGGGCTATGATATGCTACCTTATGCATGCACTCAGGTCATTGGACCACAAGTACCAGTATGACTCAGTCATAGTCCATGAGGGAGGAAATGACCTGAGATGTACTTTCCTAGACTATATGAAGAGAGAAATCATGGAGCTCAAGGAATATGTGTCTCAGGCTAGTATGAGCCTAGCATTAAGCAGTATTTTACCTTCTCCAAGGATGATGCCACAATATGAACAAAAGATGAACGTGATTGGTCCTTTGAAGGGAGAGTGGTAAAGCTGGCACTGAATCTGCTGGCCAGTATATTGGCAATATCTGTTGACTCAGTATAGGAGGTACCATTGTGCAGTAGCTCAGAGCAAATCTGGGTATTGCCATGGCGATTCTTTACATAACTATAGAAGGCCTTGTGGTTGTCTTTACTATCTGCTGCAGTTCTGTAGTCTGTGTACTTACGTAGGGGTTCTGTTCTCACTGCAGTCAACTGTGTGCATGTGTGTGAGTGAGTGTGTGTGTGTGTGTGTGTGTGTGTGTGTGTGTGTGTGTGTGTGTGTGTGTGTGTGTGTGCACGCATGTATGTGTCTAGACAGCAGAACAGACATGTGTATCCTACAGGTCCTTCTCCAATTACATGAATTGCCAGAATTTTGGTACTTGCTCATAACTACCCAACTATTTTATACAGGCCTCCTAACCTCTTGTCTCCAACATGGCCTGCTTATGTCATCTACTATAAGTTCACCTACACTCCTGTATAAATTAAACTTGAACTGTATTCAGTGGTCTGTGTACTAAGATAGGTCAGGGTTCTATTATCACTGCAGTCAACTGTGTGTGTGTGTGTGTGTGTGTGTGTGTGTGTGTGTGTGTGTGTGTGTGTGCCAGCATGTGTGTGTGTGTGTGTGTGTGTGTGTGTGTGTGTGTGTGTGTGTGTGTGTGTATGTGTGTGTGAGCCATTGCTTGACATTACAAACAGCGTATTACACCAGCATGTGGGACACTGTCATCATGTTCTCAACAGATACTGTTGATGTAATCAGCTACATTACATTTTTGAATATGCAGTATTCCCACCAGGGCAGGGTCACAGACTGCTCTGGATGTGAGCTACCACATGTGGGCATTTTCGGGAAAAAGAATGAAGTTTACAGTGTCATGGCTTTTAATCTATCCACATACATCATTGCATAGGTTCATAGATTGGTACTACTAGAGTAACTGCCCTTATGGGACATTTTAAGTCTAGCCAATTAACCCATGTGACAATCAAACCCTACTCATTTTGTTTGTATGACAAATATCTTAACTATTATGACAACCTCCTTCTGGTGTGTAAGTCCTATCTTATCTTACTGAGAAAGAAAAGTTGCTACATGTACCTGGTGAGTTACGTGTAAAAAAGATCATTATGGTTTGTTAGTGTTGTAATGAGGTTTGACTACAATGCTGTCATTCAGTCTTAAGATGTCAATATGATGACGTGATTTATGATATGCACTAACAGAGTCACAGCTATTTGTACAGCCATACCTCTCAACTGTCAATATTTTGCCTCATACTTTTGGTCTACTGCTCATAAAATTTAGGATTTTCTGGCAAATTACTTGGATGATCTGAGGACTTAATTCACTAAATAATGATGTACACTTGTATTTCAGAACATACCCATCAAACAAATGCATGCTAAGAGAAATTCTATTATTCTAGCAACTTTCTAAAGTTTATAAGAGCAGTATTAAAAATTTGTCCCTCTTTTTCAACCTTTATCCCCCATTCTGTCAGGCTTTGTCCAGATTTTTTCACTAAGAGGTTGAGAGGTATGTGACAGACATTTGACTGCCAGACTTCATGCCCTTCAGAAAATTAATTCCAATGCAAAACCTAATGTTCTATCAACTGTCTAAGTTTGCATTAGCAATATTGAATGTGTGCCCCTAATTGTCATCCTTTGTCCCCACATTAATTATAGCTTTTGTCCAAATTTCTTGCTTTAAGAGTTGGAGAAGTTGTGTATACAGCCCTGGTGATCATTGTGGCATTCTGCTGAAATTTGTGGATTGTATATGCTCTCCTTTACACAGATTTGATATCTGTGTTTATTTACAAGGTTTTGTGTCCAGCAATACTGTTGCAAGCCACAAAACCTAGCTTAGGTGCACCATGCTTCATTAATATGCACTATGAGCTGCCCCATGCTCAGCACCATTGTAGTAAGATGTAAACTCCATGTGGGTAAGGGTTCTGCTCTCACTGCAGTCAACTGGGACATGTGTGTGTGTGTGTGTGTGTGTGTGTGTGTGTGTGTGTGTGTGTGTGTGTGTGTGTGTGTGTGTGTGTGTGTGTGTGTGTGTGTGTATGTGTGTGTGAGCCATTGCTTGACATTACAAACAGCATATTACACCAGCATGTGGGACACTGTCATCATGTTCTCAACAGATACTGGTGATGTAATCAGCTACATTACATTTTTGAATATGCAGTATTCCCACCAGGGCAGGGTCACAGACTGCTCTGGATGTGAGCTACCACATGTGGGCATTTTCGGGAAAAAGAATGAAGTTTACAGTGTCATGGCTTTTAATCTATCCACATACATCATTGCATAGGTTCATAGATTGGTACTACTAGAGTAACTGCCCTTATGGGCCATTTTAAGTCTAGCCAATTAACCCATGTGACAATCAAACCCTACTCATTTTGTTTGTATGACAAATATCTTAACCATTATGACAACCTCCTTCTGGTGTGTAAGTCCTATCTTATCTTACTGAGAAAGAAAAGTTGCTACATGTACCTGGTGAGTTACGTGTAAAAAAGATCATTATGGTTTGTTAGTGTTGTAATGAGGTTTGACTACAATGCTGTCATTCAGTCTTAAGATGTCAATATGATGACGTGATTTATGATATGCACTAACAGAGTCACAGCTATTTGTACAGCCATACCTCTCAACTGTCAATATTTTGCCTCATACATTTGGTCTACTGCTCATAAAATTTAGGATTTTCTGGCAAATTACTTGGATGATCTGAGGACTTAATTCACTAAATAATGATGTACACTTGTATTTCAGACCATACCCATCAAACAAATGCATGCTAAGAGAAATTCTATTATTCTAGCAACTTTCCAAAGTTTAGAAAGAGCAGTATTAAAAATCTGTCCCTCTTTTTCAACCTTTATCCCCCATTCTGTCAGGCTTTGTCCAGATTTTTTCACTAAGAGGTTGAGAGGTATGTGACAGACATTTGACTGTCAGACTTCATGCCCTTCAGAAAATTAATTCCAATGCAAAACCTAAAGTTCTATCAACTGTCTATGTTTGCAATAGCAATATTGAATGTGTGCCCCTAATTGTCATCCTTTTTCCCCACATTAATTATAGCTTTTGTCCAAATTTCTTGCTTTAAGAGTTGGAGAAGTTGTGTATACAGCCCTGGTGATCATTGTGGCATTCTGCTGAAATTTGTGGATTGTATATGCTCTCCTTTACACAGATTTGATATCTGTGTTTATTTACAAGGTTTTGTGTCCAGCAATACTGTTGCAAGCCACAAAACCTAGCTTAGGTGCACCATGCTTCATTAATATGCACTATGAGCTGCCGCATGCTCAGCACCATTGTAGTAAGATGTAAACTCCATGTGGGTCTGTTTGGAACCTAGACATAATTTATTGAATCCGTACCTTATATCTTTTATTCATCAGAACACCCTGATCCTTATAACATAAAAGTGGTTCTAAATTGCAATTTCTTTTATGACCAAAGGCAGAGCATTCTTCAATAGTTCCTACTGGCAGATCTAATAGTTGTAAAGTATGGCATTGTTTTGAAATAATCATTTTTACATCCTGTGCATATCTATTGTATGTTGTCTTGAATCTCAATTTGGAATTATTGGATTGTTCAGATTAAATATCCCTTAAAGGAAAAAAAAAGGCTTAACATTAGATGTCCATGCTTTTATGGTCAACAAAAGTTCATTTTATAGATGGGGACAATCATATCCCCACTCAAGAAATTCATGTACCAACCAATCTAATTGTTCAGGCATTTGTTCATTACTGGTGGCTAATCTAGAATGTCATAGCATCTGCCTCTTAAACAATATTCCTAAAAAATATGTGAGGGATGCATACTAGTTCAATGTAAATGTGTATTTGTCCTAATCCCCTTTCTAAATACACTTGTGCTTATCTTACCATCTGCCAAATTGTCTAGCCTAATATCCAAAAAAGCTAATATTACTGGAAGAGTAGGATGTTTTAAACTTTAGGAAATGTGTAGCGTTGGTCACATGGTCTACAAAATTACACACTATCAGAGGTCCACAAAATATAAATATCATCAATAAGTATTTTATACAAAAATGATGGAATTTAGAAAAAATATTATCTATATTAAAAATATAATTGTCTTCCCATACATCCAGTACCGAGTTAGCATAGGTATTGGCTACTGAAGTACTCATTGTTATGCCTTTCATGTGGACATAATATTTGTCTTAAAAAAGGAACATGTTGTTACACAAAACTATCATTAACAATGCAGAAATAGTAGTTATGTAAGTATTGGACAACTGAGAATATTTAGATATAAATTCCCTGACAAAATCAACACCCGTATCATTGGGTATCACTGTAAAAAAGTGAATGAATTTCCAAGTTACTAACAGAGGAGAATTCTGATTACAGTTTGAATTCCATAAACATAGCTGTCTTTAAAAAATCATTGCTATCTCTTATGTAACTCTTAGAGTAGCTCAAAAATTGATTCATAGGTTCATAGGTAGGTACTAGGCTATTGGCCCTAGGGCCTATAAAAGCCTAGCCAAAGGTACGCTGGCTTTCGCCACCCAAGAAAATTATTTTCCTGTGCCACTGTCGAGCAGAGCCACAGAAGTGATCCCCGGGGTGAATTTCCTATCTCCCATCCAATCATCAAGATTTTTCTTGAACAGTGCTAATGAGGGGCTTTGTTTGATGTAGATAGGTAGTTTGTTCCAGAGTATGGGAAGTCTCTGGGACAGGAATCTATCCCTCCAGCATGTTACTAACAGAGGAGAATTCTGATTACAGTTTGAATTCCATAAACATAGCCGTCTTTAAAAAATCATTGTTATCTCTTATGTAACTCTTAGAGTAGCTCAAACATTGATTCATAGGTTCATAGGTAGGTACTAGGCTATTGGCCCTAGGGCCTATAAAAGCCTAGCCAAAGGTAACCTGGCTTTCGCCACCCAAGAAAATTATTTTCCTGTGCCACTGTCGAGCAGAGCCACAGAAGTGATCCCTGGGGAGAATTTCCTATCTCCCATCCAATCATCAAGATTTTTCTTGAACAGTGCTAATGAGGAGCTTTGTTTGATATAGATAGGTAGTTTGTTCCAGAGTACGGGACGTCTCTGGAACAGGAATCTATCCCTCCAGCATGTTCTGTTTATTGTGGTGATGAGGTTTAGGTCCCTAGAGCATGTAGTTTGCAGGGATTGGGATTTCTTTAAGTGGAGCATGTCTAAAAGCTCTGGGTTTAACATAGCTTCGTGTGTTAGGCAGAGATCGCCTCTGAGTAGGCGATATGCAATGTAGTAAAGCTGCAGTTTTTTGAGACGGTCTGCATAGGGCATCTCTTTGAGGCCGGTAATCCTCTTTGTGAGGTATTACTGTGGCCTTTCCAGTTGTTGTAGATGTCTTGTGAGGTACATACCAAAAGGAGCATTGTACTCTATAATGGGTCTAATGAGTGACGAGTAGAGGGGAACAATGACCTCTTTTTTCCTGGATGAGAAACCTTTTGTGATGAGGTATGCCACATAGAAGGATTTCCTGACTACTGTGGCGATGTGATTATCAAAGAAGAGACTGCTGTCCACCTGTGTCCCAAGGTCTCTTATCACACTTTCGGTGTTAAGTAGACTACCACCTATGTGGTAGTTCAAGGGTACTGAGTTTTTACCAAAAGGAATGACAATGCACTTTTTGGCATTGAGCTTGAGGCCATGGCTTTGACACCAGGCATCTGTCTCAGCAAGGTCTTTTTGTAGGATGTCCACATCTTTTGGAGTTTTGATTATGGCTCCTAGTTTGCAGTTATCTGCAAACTTCATTAGCCAAAGACCTTCTGTGTTGGCCTGTACTTCAGAGAAGTAGCTACCAAACAGGAGAGGACCCAGGACTGAACCCTGTGGTACTCCACTTGTCACTGGTCTGAAGCTGGATTTGGAGCCTGCTACTTTCACAGTGTGGATTCTGTCAGTGAGCCAGTTGGCAACCCATCTTATGACATAGGGATTTATACCTAGTTTAATGAGTTTATCTATAATTCCAGAGTGGGGGGTGGTGTCAAAAGCCTTGGCGAGATCTAGATAGGCTGTGTGAACCACCTTACCCTCATCTACAGCTTTGGTGACTGCTTCAAAGAAGTCTATCAGGTTTAGGAGACATGATCTGCCTTTTACAAACCCAAACTGGGTGGGGTCCTGAGTTTGGAGATTACCAATGTCATTGTTTATAAGTTCCATGATGATGCACTCCATAGCCTTGCAGACCAGGCTTGTTAGGCTAATGGGGCAGTAGTTTCTGGGGTCTGTGGTGACTCCCCCTTTGTGGAGTGGGATAACTGTCGCTGTGCACCAATCAGTGAGCACATAGCCTGAGGTAAGGCTATGATTGAACATGGTACTTATGTGGGGTGCCAGTTCGTTCTGTAGTTCATGTAGAACACAGTCTGGGATGTCATCAGGTCCCATGGATGCTGTGTTCTTGGCTTTGGATAGTGTGTTTTTTACCTGTGCAGCCGTGATTACAGGAACTTTGCATTCTTCTGGTATAGAGATGGGCCCTTTAGGGGATGACAGAGGGGTAAAGTTAGCACTGAACCTATCTGCCAGGATGTTGGCAATATCCGTTGGTTCTGTATATTTAGTGCCATTGTGCTGTAACTCAGAGCAGATCTGAGTGTTGCCATTGAGATTCTTGACATATCTATAGAATGCTTTGTGGTTGTCATTAGAGTCAGTGGTGATTTTGTTTTCATAACTAGCTTTGGAGGATTTTATGAGGGATCTCAGCTTCTTACTGAAGCTGACCAGGGAGTTTCTCTAATCATGGGATTTTACTCTTTTTTGCAAAAGTTTCTTTCTTCTGTTGTAGAGTTTGTTTATGGCAGGGGACCACCAGATTGGCATCCTTTTTTTGGAGGATAGCATCTTGGTTCTGTTAGGGATTGCATGATCCATGCACTCATGTAAGTGCTTATAAAGTGCATTTGTGTAGGATTCAGCAGTCATACCTCTATTGTCCATCAGCATGGGTGTCGTGAAGTTTGCCACTTTTGTCTTAAGATGCGTGAAGTTGGCTTTGGAGAATTTTTTTACTGTCTTTTCCCTAATGGGGGGTAGGGGAGGGATGTGGATGTCTAGAGTGATTAGCTTATGGTCAGATTTGACCAACGAGGAATTGATCTCTGGTGTGGAGCACCGGTTGCCCATTTTGGTAATAACCAGGTCTAGGATATTGCTGCCCCTGGTGGGGGTGTGTATAAGTTGATCCATGACATTGGAATTTATGAATTCCAGAAAACGTTGAGCACAAGAGTTGGTACATGAGTAATTTTCCCAGTTAATGGTAGGGTAGTTGAAATCGCCCATTATTAGGGTGTTAGGTTGTACCCTAATATTTTCCAGTGTATTAAGAAATGAGGAGTGGGAATCCTGGGGCATGGTGGGGGATCTTTAGCAAGCTACAATTTGGATTGCAATCTTGCCCAGAGTTAGTTGCACTTGGATAATCTCGGATGCATTATGCTGAGCAACTAGCCTGGAGATGTGGATATCCTTAATGAATATGGACACGCCTCCACCTTTAGTATTTCGGCCCAGGTTAGGTGGCTGAAAGGTGTGGTATGAATTATAGCCTGGTAATGCAGGGGTACTCTCTGGAGCCTTGATCCAGGTTTCTGTCACTGCACAGATGTCGATGTTCTCCATTTTAAGGAGTGCCTCGAGAGAGTGCATTTTGAGGATTAGACTTCTAGCATTGAGTAACAATACCCTCAGATTCTTCTTGCCTGTACCAGTTAGGGTGGTGAATTTGTCATTTGAACCTTGCCTAAAAAAGGCACTATAGGGGTGGCTAGAGCCTTAGCCAGTATCTGGAATCCCAGGGGTGACAGGTGCAGGCCATCTCTGGCAAAGCATCGTGGCTTGTCGATCATGTCATCGAAGGCAGACAGATACTGGATCCCCTTAGAATGACACCAGAAGCTTAGATAATTGTTGAAGTCAATTATTTTGTCCTTGTACTGTGTTATCATTCTGGGTGATGGCAGGATGCTACTCAGGGCTAGGGTCATACCTGCCTGGGCTACAAGATCGGACAGCTCCTCCATGTCCCTTTTCATGTAGTCCAAGGAGGTACGTCTTGGTCATTCACACCAACATGGACAATGACAGAGTCATATTTGTACTTGTTGTGGAGTGACCTGAGTGCATGCATTATGTGGAGGATCCTGGCACCTGACAGGCAGCTGACAGTAACTTTCTCCTTGTTTAGCCTGGTGAGTGGAACATCAGTGTGCCTGACTATAAAGTCACCTATGACTAGAGTGTTGGGTACATTGTTATGCCTTATGGGCTGTGGTTGAGTGGCACACTGAGTTTGTGGGCTATGTGTCATTTGGGTTGTGTTGGGGGGTGGAGGTTGCTTGTATTTCTGCTTTGGAGGTCCCTGTTGCTTGGGCAGGTTTTTACTGAGAGCCTCCACAAATGTAGGTGTGTGTTTTGTGTTTCTATGTGTGTGTTTTGGTGGTGTAGGTTTTGAGGGACTATGTGCTGAGTGTGGTGTGGTGCAAGTGTTTACCTTCTCCTCTTGACTGTCTAGTCCAGTCTTGCGTGAAGAGAGCTTTGCTTCCAGTTTGGCTATATAAGTGCATCTCTCACAGGTTGTAGTGTTGGGTGATAGGAGGAGAGGGTTGTCTGTGTACATGAGGCAATTACTGCATTGCCCCAAGATGCCCAGATTCATCAGGTAGACAGGAGAAAACACTGGGGGCTGACCTTTAGACATGCCTGGATAGGTGATTATTTGTTAAGTACTAGAAACTGTTTTCCTCTAGACAGTGAGGAAAGTTGAGTTCTGTAGTAATTTGTAGCTTATTTAGTGCTTACAATAAGTTCTGAACAAGTGCTGAAACAAAAAACTGGCTAGTTCTAAGAAACAAAATTAAGCTAGCAGGCTTCCCTCCAACACAGAAAGGCTTGGACCCTAGAAGCCTACAAATAGTCCTGGACACAGCAAATCTATATCCAGGCTAGACTACCCACAGGAAAGGCAGGAAACAAGCTTAGAAAAAGTTTTTTTTTTTTAGTGAAAAGAGAGAAAGGAGTAGCAGAAACTAAGCTGATTGACCTTCTCAAATGTTCTCCCTGTACTGGGTAGAATGAGGTAATGACACTAGACTGGGAGGAGGGTCCCAGATCAAATTTACACTAGGGGTGGGCAACTGCAAAGCCACCAACTATAAAGCACTATACCAACAGGGAGGGAGGGTAGGAAACAAACTGCAGAAATGTTTCTCACAGCTGAAAAGCAGCAGTGAGCCATTAAATGAAAGTTTTAAACAGCTAAAGGAGCCTCTAGAAAAAGAGTTTATCTGCAACAAGTTATCAGAAACAAGCACTTTCTATATATAAGGAAATTGGCTGTGTAACCCACCCTCTATAAGAGACAATGAGCCTCGTATTGAGGAAAGTCTTTATTTTTATGAATTTTAGGGAGTCCATATAATATAGGTACTACTGGGTGGGACACATGAAGATAAGACAATAAATCCAGTGACAAATATACATCAAAATGTAAATTATAAACCTCATTGTTGGCTTTCCTAACAAAATTTTACATCTGCATGCATAATAGATATATATGTGTCAGGAACAGAAAGCATATTAAATACAGCATTCATATAAATCTATTTGTCCATACTATCTACTACCCCACCTTTATCAGTGGGTTTGATAACTATTTCATTGTTCAAAATCAAGTTTTGCAGGGCAGTGTTCTCTTCTTCAGTTAAATTACAGATGTATTTATTTAATGACTTATTACTAAATAAATCATAAATTTGTTCACAAGCTTTTTGAAAGGCTTGTATAATGGTTTCTTAAGGGTATAAATGTACTGTGTTTCTTATGTGGAACTGCATCAATTTGTGTTGGCCTTAGAAACAACAACTTTAAATTAAGTTGGCATGTTAATAATTTCAAATCTATGACATTCGTGGGAGGAATAAAGGTCATACATTTACTCAGAAACATAGTTCCTACATTTGACAAGGTGCACTTAGAAATTTACAGATTACTTCACCCCATTGTGAACAGCTGTGTAGGGTGGGCCAGGAGGTCCTCTTCCTCTTCCTTTTATGTTTTGCCTTCCCTGCTTCTCCTTCTTGGCTGGCGTGTGGGTAAAGTTGCCTCCATTAAAAAGGTGGAGTATCAACAGGATCCAATGCAGAAACAAGGGGGGCATTAACAATTGGAGCAGCTGCAGGTTCAGCATGAGTAGAGGTGTTACTCCTAATGGTTACTTCTGCTACATCATGTTGTGAATTGGAAACATCATCAGTCATGCAACCAGCAACAATGTTAGTGTTCTAAAAATCAGTTTTTGGCCCCAAAATTATACTTTCTCTTTTAAAATCATTAGCATCTCTTTTCAACTTGCATTTTTTATATCACTCAGATAGATGCTCTTCAAACACTATTACTCTGTCTATGGTGGAATCATATGCATTCCAAAGACATGCATCTGAAGCCTTTCAGCCCGGGCATCTGCTGAAAATAGGCCATGTCCAAGTGAGACTTTCCAACAAATGTAAAAAAAAAATTGCGCACACTGTAAAAAGAATTATGTTCAATGATAGCTTTCAGAATCTCATGTACTTCAGTTTTTATCCCATACTCAACAGCCAAGAAGAAACTGTTCATTAGCAACATGTATTCTTTACCTACATTTAAGTTAAATACCTGCCATTGTCACAGTAGCTCTGGATTTGAGCTACCACATGTGGGCATTTTCAGACTCCTTAGCCCACATTGGACTAGATTCAACTTTATGTACATATCAAAAGACAGTCTTTGCCTTTGTAATTTTTTTATCAGAAATAAACTTCTTCTCAAAGGTGGTAATGTCATTTAGCATATTAAAATCATTAGCCTGTTCTGATGCATTGGACAGTTCATTGCTTAGCAGACATTCATCATTTGCATCCATAAGCTTTAAAAATATTGCATTCTGCCATCATTAATATTAGTATTAGAGTTATATTGAAATTGCAAAAACAATTTACTTTCCATGTTCTGTTAAAAAAAGTTATTGGAACTAAACTATTTGAATTTCATGGTGTTTTAGAGAATAAATACATTGGCACTCAGACTTTTATCCAGTTTTCCTCTCCTTGGTGAATTGATCTCTTCTTCAGTTGATTGCTATTTTTTGATTGAGCTTGTCCTTATTGGTAGGCCTGTACTTTGTTTGGGATATGGTACAGTGCACATAAGTGTGATATGATGCTACTCCTCAAATGATGGTTCTGTCACTACCTAATTTCTATATTAGGACATGCGGATTTAATCTGGTCCAATGAACAAATGCTACCATGTGTGATATCAACAAGGTAAGAGATGAGCATGACACTTGTTTTAATACAATCCTCCCAACATAATTTTGACTTCTGAATTATTATATTAGAATGGTGCAAATAAATCAGATTACTGTAGTGGTAGGTTTAGTACCTCTAATCCAACCATCGTTCGTAGATTCCAGCCACAATTGCCATCCACCTGAATCCCACACTTTGTGCTCCATCATATTGGGGATTAGTGCCTTCCTATATTTAAAGATGGCCAGCACTGACTGATGCCAAATGGAGGCTGCCTGTTCTCTAAATGTATGGTAGAACCATACTAATGAAGGTCATCGGTATATTTCCAGAATGGGGAGCCCCAGACCACCATTACCCTTAGGTATGTCCAGATATCTTCCTACTTAGTTTGGGAGATTTACACTCCCACAAGAAATCCAAAACCATTTTCTGTATTTACTCCTTATGGAGGGAGGATACAGAATGTGGCAAATGCCAAATAATGAGAATATGACATGAGGCAAATGTCTAATAATGAGAAAATTACACGGGACAAATGTCTAATAATGAAGATGACATGACACTATAAACATTTTGATACCTTGTAGTTTACTCAGGAAGTGAGAGTGCAAGCATTTCCATTTGCAAGTTTATTTTCTTTCTCACTTGTGGATTAATGTGGTTAGAGTAAGTTCAACTTAATTAGACAAGTCAGTGGAACACCTAATACCAAGACAGGTAATGTCCGTTAAGCAGACCAATGGACACGAGTGATCCCTGGTGTTCTCCACATTGCATTCTTTCAGTAGAGACATTATCTTTACTCATAGCCCTGTTGATGCAGAGGGAATCAAAATGGGCTCCACATGTGAAAGCGCGTCATTCAAACAGATCAAACAATCATCTGCAAACTATATGTACCAGATATGCTGGCCATTGTCAATATAAGGTGGAAAGCCATGTGTGTTTGGGCGATAAAACCATCTATTGCTGTTGCCCCAAAAATAAATACATAGGAGGGGGGGCAGAGCATCCTTGTCTAGTACCTGCATGAAGCATGAGGTCAGGGGAATATGACTCCATTGGAACAGACTTGTGCTGAGGGATTAATGTACAATAATATTACTAGCATTTTAAAGTCTGGGGGAAAACTATAGTACTCAGTTCCAGCAGTTAGTATACCAGGCCTTTGTAAATTCATCCAAATTCTCATTGTATCTGGTCCTTCATATTTATCTTTTATAAAGCTAAGATGGTTAGGTGGGATGATTTTTTAAATACAGTATCGAAGTGCCCCAAGACTTTTTCAAAGAATTTTAGCCCAGTATTTAGGAAGGAAATAGGTCAGTAGCTTCCTGGAGTCAGCAGATCTTTTTTGGGTTTAGGGAAAAAAGGACATTTGTTCTCATAATGTCCAACCAACCTGTGCTGCATGATTATACAAACATATGACGGGTAGACATATACAAGGTTTGAAGCAGTTCTAAAAGTCAAATAGACAAGCCGTCAGGGCCAGGAGCTTTCCCCTTTATCAAGATATCAATAACCACAATAACTTCCTTCACAGTATAGGGAACTATCAAATGTGTTATTGGCTGGGCAAGAGGTGAGCCAAGAGGAGTCTGTATAATTCCCGGTGGGCACTAATATTATTATTGTTTGTGTATTCCACAGTTAGGCTGACATTAATATCCACTGAGTTGGTAACAAGTTGCCCTTTTCTGGTTCTAATGACTGGGATGGTTTTATTCCTAACATGTTCCTTACATTTCCAATGGTTGAGTCCTTCCCATTTGTCATTACTGTTCTGATACTGAAAACTGGCAATTTCATGCTTTGTCTGCTTAATCTCCCATGTCCACTATTTACATTTTTACATTTCTCTTCTTTATAATCAGATTCTATGACTGTTAGTTTTTTTTAATATAGGTTGTCTCCAACCCCCTCATCACTTGTTTTTTTCTTTTTTTTTTTTTTAATATCTATTGTTTTCTTGTTACAGTGTTCCTTAAAAATTGCCCCATCCCTAAAAATATTTTCTCTCAGAGAGGGGGTGAGATATCCAGAAAGAGCTGACATCATCCTGCAAGGTCTGTCTGGTGGTCGGGGGGATCTTCCTGAGGATGGGGTCAAACTCCTAATCCCCTCTTTTGGATGATTGTGAGGCCTGCTTTAGTGTCAGTGTTACAGATGCAGGGGGAATGCTATCTGCATTAGTGACTGCCACCACAACGTTGTGGTTGACTAGCCAGAAATCAAGTAGGCTAGCACTCCTCTCTTATAGAAAGTTTGTTCAGATATTGTTTGGTGTAACACTCTCTAAACTGTAAGTGTTCAAGGACGGAATTAAGCTTTTTGCAAACTTTACAGAGCCTACTTCTTCCACTAGGTACTTGTCTGAGACAGAGTCTGACATCACATTAAAGCAGCACCTCAGATTAAACCCATATGATGTTTATACAAACATTGTAATGACCTAATCAACTAGCTGAAGGAATTGTTGGTATCCTCATTGGCGCTATAAAAATGAACCAATGTGGCATGATAAAGAAAGATAACTTAAGGATAATCCTTTGACTTTAATCATCCAGTGCCACATGGTCCATCATACACCGCAGGTTTTCATGAAGGAAAATTGTCATTCCGTCATAGAAAAATAAGTCAGGAAGAACTTTGTCTTTTTCAGTCATGGAAAGTATACCCTCATCTTGATTTTTTTTAATTCTGTTTTTTTTTTTTCTTGATCTCCTGTAGGAAAACTACTGATGTATGATGATGAGTACATCAAGTATCATTGTCCATGTCATTTCAGTAGATGCTCCACGCACATTCCATGAAAGCAAATCAACATCCCCAACTCCATTATGTGTTCATTTAATACAAAGGTGGGAATGATTTCCGTTCCGTGACACGACATTTTCAAATCTCATAAAACAAACAGGAACACAACTGCCGAAGTAGAACAAGTGTCTTCACTGCAGAAACAGCAAGCATAAAGCAATGAAAAAACGTGAAGAACACAAACACGGCAAACAGGTAACTAAAACAGGATGCACTTCATTCAGCAAAAACGGACAAACGCTTTCACAACGAAACTCTGCACTTCCTCAGATCCTTATAAAATTCTAAAACAACTAACTAATTATACATACTGGCATCCAGTCACAGAAAAGATACAAATCACAGAACAATTCTAAAAACATTGATTGGATAAACACAAAACATCAAGACCAGTTTGTGAAAACTAACAACCAGTCCTTGTCTGCTGGGTGGATAACTAGTTCATCCATTTATTGGAGTTCTTTAACAGCTAGGTATTCATCTCAGGTTAAATTATATGAATTTCTCTTGGTTCTAGTTGTATACCCAGACATATATATATATATATATATATATATATATATATATATATATATATATAATATCAGAACTTTAAGTGAGGATAGTGCTGTAGCTAATCACATAACGAGCACTGATACTGCACATTCCTTTGTGTTTTTTTTTTTTTTTTTAGTTTTACAAATCTGTCAGCATAATTCTAGATTAGGAGATCTCACTAACAGGATGGAAGAGAAGGAACTTAGATGTATAATACGCCTGAGGGCAGATAAGGGGTTTGGCATAAATGAGTGTATATCAATCAAACCGCACCTCAAAACATGCACCCTTCTTTAGATGAATGGACTAACATTTATGTTTAGAGTTGGCTCACTGGGTACTTTTTAAAACTATAATGTGGCTTGCTCCTCTTTTTATGATTGGTTGTTAGTTTTTACAAATCAGCTAACCTGCTGAGAAGCTTGGACCATACTTCTGACAGTTGGCAAGGGATCTTGGCTTGAATGTGAGAGTACCTATGAAATTGCATCTTCAAACATGCCTATTTTTAGATGGTCTGATTGGTCTTGATGTTTTGTATTTATCCAATCAATATTCTTAGAATTGTTCTGTGATTTGTATCTTTTTTGTGACTGGATGCTAGTATCTATGAATTAGTTAGTCATTTTACAGTTTTGTAAGAATCTGAGGAAGCAATGAGTGTCAGTATGAAAACGCTTGTCCTTTCTTCTTTATTTAATGAAGTGCGTCCTGTTTTCGTTACCTATTTGCCCTGTTTGTGTTCTCCACGTTTTTTCATTGCATTATAAATGTCATAAAACACTTGCTCAGTTAGAAAAAAGGAAATAAGAACCAGAAAATACCAGTTAGGGATCAAACCATTTATTTATTTATTTATTCGTCTCTGTTTAAAGCAATAAACTACCACTGCTGTAACTTTCCTATCCAAAGTGGGATGCACTACTTAACTTATATTGTGAATAGGTGTCTTGATAGTCAGAGAAACAAAGAGGCAGATAAAGAAATGGTATATTTAATAATAAAAAAAAAAGACTAAAAGCGAAAAGACTGTTCTAGAAACCTAGAGAGCAAAGGTTTGCTCGGTCTACTACTCAAACCCAAACCTACACGCATTTCTTCTACCCCACCATCCAAGGCCTTAGAATAATAAATGGATCCTGATGACAGTTAATAATAAGAAACACTGTGTCAATTGAAACCTCTTACTAAAATGCAAATAGCATATTAGAAAGTTGATTTTACATTAACAGTGCAACAGAGAACTAGAGGGAAGCAATAACAAACTGTGAAGAACCCAATGTATTTCAGTGAATTAACCATATGGAGGAATAAAGTAAGAGTCCACAACAGGATATGAGGATCAAGCAAGTAGGTAAAATGCTTGTTATCGCACAGCATGGCAGCCTCAAGAACATTACGCAACCCTAAACACACATGAGAAGTTATTTTTGCAAAAGGCAAAAGAGACCCACAGATGAAGGCAAACATCAAGTTCTGCTCACTACTTCTAGCGGGTTATTTCTGTCATCATCGACAGCACAGTCCATCCATTCATCCCATGATTCTTCTATTTCACACAAATCTTCAATGGTGATCTCAGGGCCTGTGAAGGATGTGATATTCCCTTCCTCATCACTTGTGCTGGGTGAATGCACAAGAGCTGTGAGCCTGTTCCCCTCTATTATTCTTCTGGATGGGGTACTGTTGTGTTGCGTGTACTGGGAGATGGTCTTGCCTTCATCTCTACTTTTTTCTGGTATTGCAGTTTCTTTGGCATGGCAGACCAAGATCTGTTATTTTTATTACCACCAATTTGCACAGAATTAGTGGGACTTGCAGCCTTGCAGTAAGAGAGTTTATGGGCCCAACTCATACCTTCCTGTGGGGGTGCTAAACTAAGAGTGATGTCTATCCAAGTGGTAAAGATGGTGGGGAAGTGCAGATTGACCTTATATCCCAAGTCACTTAATTGTCTTAGGTAAGGCACTATAGCTTTACTCTTTTGATACAGGACAGTGCTGTAGTCTGGAGTCATCTGCATCATGTGGCCAGCCAGCAGGCTCTCACCTTTCTTCTCTTTTGTAACTTTAAGAGTGGCTTTTCTATTATTGAATTCGAGATACTGTAGATTTGTTTGATGGGCAAGTGTTGATTGATTGTTTTATGATGAATGAAGTGCATATGTTCAATGATGGGGCAGTCATGTGTAAACTTTACAGAGCTGGTTCTTGATGAATGCCAGAGGACCTGTGCCTTCAACCCCTTCTGGTAGGATTATTCCAATACGTCCTGTTCTCAAAATCATCAAGTTTTAATTCCAGCTTTTGGTTGATAGTGAAAGACCCTAGTATCTTTCTGAATGTTCCACAGCTGTTTTTTTTTTTTTTGTTTGTAAATATCCAAAATGTACCGGTAGTGGTGATTAATCACCTGTTCGGTTTTTGTAAGCCTGGTCTCATGCAATGCTGTAATAGCTTTTATTTGTTGGATATCCATTCCCGTGATTTTTAAATGGGATATCAGTGAGTCCAAAGTTGACTTGATAGCTTTATGTTCATTAGTCTTCTTGAGTGTTTCACCCTCCATATTGTTGAACTCTAACTGATGGTACATCATCATGAAGAACTACTATAGAGACTGCAGACAGTGTTAACCTTGCCAAACAATGAATCTCTTCCTTTATGTATGCTGTTTGCCTTTCTTAGTACCCCATATACAGACTTCACAAGCATGTTCTGCTTCCTTTTGACATTTGTCTCCCCCAATCATCTATGCCTGCTTCTAGATTTCTTGCGCAGATGTGCAGTCGCAAACATGTGCATCATTCTTATCTCTTCCTCCTGATACATCTGTCTGTTATCCTCTATGTTTCCTTCCATTACCAGTCTCACAAGGATTCAGTGCCATCCATGTAGTATTCTCTGCCTTTGCTTTCCCACTCACTGAACGTTCTCCATGCCTCATTGCCTGAGTTGTCTTCTGCTAATATCCCATAATTCCCTTCCATCTTGTCTTTCTTCCACAATTCTTTCTCATTCCTTCTCTGCCTCAGTCTTATCCCTTCTTAATCTTAATGCTGCATATATTTGTCTTGCCTTCCCTATCCGCCTCCAGGGTGCCATACTTATTCCTTTTGCCCTCCTTTACTGCCTCTTCCTTTCCCTTTACCCCTATCTGACTTCTGTTTTCAGGTTTCCGTGAATAATATGTATTTCTATCATTGAGCCTCAGCTGCACAGCAGTTCTCTAATAATTCTTCTATTTTTTTTAAATCATTCCCAACCATCCTTTTTGCTGCATATCAAAACTTTAATTTGAGCTGTTCCACTTCTCTGCCAGATTATTTTCATTTTTCTTTCCTATCTTTGCCCTCCTGCCTTTCTGTTCCTCATAGCTTGTTCCCTTCACCCTACTTCATGCATCCCAGATCTTTTAGCAGTGCTTCATTCATGCCTGTTAGTAAGACTCATCACACCTTAGTCTTTTTTGTTTAACCTGCTGCTTTTCTTCAGTTTCTGACCAGTGAATAATGTTACATGTCAGTGCCTACCTCAGGATATGAGTGAGTACCCAATTCCCCAGTCCCCACTTCCATTCATTCTCATTTTTGCCTTGTTTACCCTTGCCTTTATTGACCCAGTCGTCTATGTATTTTTGCATTAATTGTTGCCTTTTGTCCATAAGGTCTATTTATATGTTGCGGTGGTGGATCACTATGGGTTGCATCATCATCCTCTTTGCATTAACTCTCCCAATCAATGTATAAACCTTTCCTCCCACTCTCTGGAGAGTATCCCGCACCCTTTTCAACTTCCTCTAGGTTTATCCTTATTGTGTCTCTCACCATTTTTCCAACATAGATTCCTAAGTGCAGGGGAATACTGACGTTTTAAATCATTAATTCCTCTTTTCATATTTTCTTTTCCTAATGTCTCTACCACTGCCATTTTTTTGCTGCACCTGAGTCCCACCACATCATTAACTTCTTAAATGTCTCTCTTATAGTTTGCATTGTTGTTGCCACATCCTCTGACATGCAGTTATCTGCATATAACAAAATGGAAAATTAATCTCTTCCTTTTCTTCAAGCGTTGATACAATGTTTCTAACTTCCACTACCATCTCCTTGATCATAACCATGAACAGAACAGTGTATAGCAGGCATCCCACCTTGTTAGCCTGCCTGCATCCTTGTCTCCTCAGGTATTACTCCATTTATGGGTATTTTAATTTCTGGATCTTGGTATCTGGCCAACATCCAGTGTACGAACTTTTCTCTGTTTGGCTTTGCTGCAGTTTCTTGCATCCAAATTCCCCCATAACCATATCAGATGGTTTCTGTAGGTCAAAGAACATAATATTTCCTTTGTTTCTTGTGTTCTTACTTGTACATAAATTCTTGCAGGTCTCACCATTTGTTTTCTGCCTACCTTCCCTTTACAAAACCATTTTGTCCTGGTTTGTTTTTATTTTTGGCAATACTTCATCCATTCTTCCTGACAATACCTTTGACAAAATCTTGGTATCTACATTAATGAAAGAGGCAGGCCTATAATTCCCACATCCTGCCTTTCCCCATCCCCCCTTTAGGTATCATGGTTACCGTGGCCCTACTCATACATTTAGATATTTTGCATACATCTTGTATTGCTGTCTGTTCTTCCTGTAGGATCTTCCACATTTCCGCCCCTCCCATTTGGCCCTTCAACTTTCCTTTCCTGCATCATTCATACCACTTTCCTTATCTAATGTCTTGTCACTTTGTCACTTCTGCATTCAGCTTGTGTCTTCCTTCTCTTCCTGTCGTTTATGTATCTTTGCATAGTATTTCTTGAATCTTTCCTTAATTAGTTTGTTTTCTTTTAAATATTCTCCATTTCTTCCCCTTATATTGCATACCCACATGTCTGCCTGCTTCTTCTTGCATTTCTTGGCTAGTTGTTTTCCTCTTACCACCCCCACTATTCACCAGTCATTGGCCATTTTGGGTCATTTCCTGTCTTTTCCAGCCCCCTGCTATAAAGCATGCTTTAGGAGTTGCTACTGTTGCACACTAGGGCAGCGCCGGTTAAGCAGGTTTAAACTATTCGGGCTACCTAAAGTCCACTCTTCAAATTTTCCCTTAAAACTACCTTCCTCGAACTATACTACTGATCTAATCATCCTATAATTAAAAGATCATCTCTACTTGACTCCAAGTAGACTATTCTCTATCTGTTAAACGTAGCACTTGCTCCTACAGTACTTATTACCTTGATACGGCACTCTTGTCATAGATAGTACCCCAAAAGGCAACCCCCATTTCGAATCTTTTTTAAAGTTTTTTGTCTATTCCTTCTAGCATGTCGAGGGATCAGTTGCTAGTGTCCTCTCCTGCTCAGCTGGTGAACCTGGGAATATTGAGGCAATGTTACAATTGCCTCATGTACACAGACAACCCTCTCCTCCTCCCACAAAACACAAATACATGCGAGAGATGCAACTATACGGCCAAACTGGAGGCTGAGCTCTCTCAACATAGGACTGGCAAGACCAGTCAGGAGGAGAAGGTTACCACACACACTATAGACCCAGTCTCACATATTACCATTACAACCTCAAATCATACACATAAACACACAAAGACATACCAAAAATCTACCAAAACAGCAGAGGCCACCAAAGCAGACACCCAAACAACCACCACCTCAGAACACAACACCTGCAACACATAGACCTCACAGTCAGAGTGTCAAACAGTCACAGCCCTTAAGGCCAAACACAATGCCAGACACACTAGTCATTGGTGACTCCATAGTCAGACACACTGCACCAGACTGAGTAAGGAGAAGGTCACAGTAAGCTGCCTGTGCACTCAGGTCTCTCAACAGCAGGTACAAATATGACTCAGTCATTGTCCACGCTGGTGTAGGACTACATGAAAAGAGACATTGAGGAGTTCTCTGATTATGTAGCCCAGACAGGTATGACCCTGACCTTGAGCAGTATCCTACCTTCACCAAGAATGATGCCACAATACAGAGATAAGATGATCAGCTTTAACAATTGGCTTAAACACTGGTGTCATTCAAAGGGGATCCAGTGTCTGTCTGCCTGGGATGACATGCTGGACAAGCCACTTGCACCTGTCACCCTGGGATTCCGGATATTGGCAAAGGCTCTTGCCACCCCATAGTGACTTTTTAGGCAAGGCTCAAATTCTAAACCTACCACCCTAGAACACAAAAAGGAAAAAACTAAGGGTAATGCTGCTCAATGCCAGAAGTCTAAATCTCAAAATGCGAGGCCCTTCTCAGTATGGAGAACATCGATGTCTGTGCTGTGACAGAAACCTGGTTCAAGGCTCCTGAGAGCACCCCAGCTATCAGGTTTTACCTCATATCATGCCCCCAAAATCTGGACAATACCAAGAAAGGAGGGGTATCCATATTCATCAAGGACACCCACACCTCAAGACTGGTAGACCATCCAGGTGCAAGTAACCATAGGCAAGACTGCTCTGCAAATTGTAGCATGTTACAGGCCACCCTCACAAACTCAGGAACCTCACATGGCCTTCCTGAAAACACTAGAGGGATAAATGTATCACCAAACACCATCATACTAGGTGACTTCAATTACCCTAATATAGACTGGGAACACTACTCAAGCCCAAACACCCTAGCCCAAAAGTTCCTGGAATTCATAAACTCAAATGCCATGGAACAACTAGTCACCATCCCCACAAGAGGAGATAACATACTTGATCTCATCATCACGAACATGGGAGCACAATGTTCAACACCGGAGGTGTACCCCTCACTGGTGAGATCAGACCACAAACTAATCTCGCTGGAGGTCCTCATCCCACCCCACCTGAAATAAAAAGACCACAGTAAAGAACTTCTCAAAAGCCGACTTCACACTTCTAAAGACTAGTGTGGTCTCCTTTAAGGCCCGGAAAACAGTACTCAAGCCGCTGAATCACTTACAAATGCCTTCTACCAGCACCTGCAGGACTGCATGGATAAGGCAATCCCAAGCAAAACAAAGACTCTTTGTACCAAAGGCATCGTCCAGTCTGGTGGACCCCAGCCATAAACAAACTCTACAACAAAAGGAGGAAGCTACTACAAGATAGAGCAAAATCCTTAAAAGGTAAGACACCCTTGATCACTATAAGTAAAAAACTAAGAGCTCTCATAAAATCATCCAAAGCAAATTTCGAGAGAAAATAGCTAAAGACTCAAAAGACAATCATAAGGCCTTCTTTAGCTATGTTAGAAACCTGGGAGGAAACTCCCAGATATGCTCAGAGCTAGTTCAAAATGATGTGAAGATTACTGATCCTACAGACATTGCCAACATACTGGCTGACAGGTTCAGTGCAAAGGAGATATCTATACCAAGCGATTGATGCCCCCAAACATCTCCAGCCCAAGTGAGAACTGCTCTCTCCAAAGCAAAAACTCAGCATCCATGGGACCTGATGGTGTCCCCGGCTGTCTGCTCCATGAACTCAATGAGGAATTAAACCCACAGCTAGGACAGCTGTTTAATCAAAGTCTTACCTCTGGACTGCAACTGTGGTACCACTTCACATGCCTCCACCCCCGGCCCATTAGCTTGACAAGCCTTATCTGCAAAGCCATGGAGAGGATCATAATGGACCTCATAAATAAAGACATAGGGAATTTGCAGACTTTGGATCCAACCCAGTTTGGCTTTGTCAAAGGCAGATCATGCCTTTTAAACTTGGTTGACTTTGAAACAGTCACCAAAGCCATTGATGAGATACAATACCCTATCATTGAAAAACTCATCAGCTTAAATGTCAACCCATACATCACAAGATGGGTTGCAAACTGGCTGAGTGACAGAACCCACAGGGTCAGAGCTGCTGGCGCCATGTCAGACTCAAAGCCTGTCACAAGTGGTGTCCCACAGGGCTCAGTCCTGGGCCCACTCTTGTTTGGCATCTACTTTGTACAAGCAAACACAGGAGGGTTATGGCTGACAAAGTTTGCAGATGACTGCAAACATAGTAGAAAACACATCTGACACAGATATCCTTCAGAAGGGTCTCACAGAAGCGGATAACTGGTGCCCTAAAGTTAAATGCCAAAATGCATAGTCAAAAACAAGGTTACCCCTAGCTACCAAATAGGTGGCAATCCACTGAGCACAGAAGAAGTTATCAGGGACCTGGGGACCCAGGTTGATAGTAGTCTGTCATTCGACACCCATGTAGCTAAAGTAGTTAGGAAGACCTTCTACATTGCCCACCTTGTCATGAAGGGATTCTCATCTAGATCAAGGGAGGTCATAGTCTCCCTTTACTCATCACTCATCAGACCAATGATTGAGTACAATGCCCCATTCGGAATGTATCTGACCCGACACTTGCAGCAGCTGGAGAGGCCACAAAAGTTCCTCACCAAAAGGATAAAGGGTCTCAAAATCTGTCCTATGCTGCTCGACTGAAAGAACTCCAGCTCTATTCAGGCTCAGAGGTGACCTTTGCCTAACATACAAGGCCATGTCAAACCCAGATTTGATGAATATGCTTCACCTCAAAAATCTAGATCCATCAGAGCCACAAGGGCGGAGACTTAAACCTTGACACAGCTATATAGATTCATCACCCAAAGACTCCTATGCTGTGGAACAAAATCCCGGTACATGTGAGGCAGAGCACTGGCCTTGTTCAAGAGAAATCTTGACCAATGGATGGGAGATAGGGATTACCTCAGTGTCACTGCTCGACAGAGGCACAGCAAAATAATGGGTATAGTTCCCCATACTAAAGCGATGGGCTAGGCTTGTAAATGCCCTCGGGCAGATAGCCTAGTATGAACCTATGAACCTATGAACCTATCTCTCCAGTACCATTGTTGAATTCATGGCTCCATAATAATTTTCTGTTTAATTGAATTTGGATTGCTCTTTTTCTGCTCTGCAGTGCTTTGCTTTAGCACCACCTCTATTACTGTCTGCAGCTTATCAGTCACTCTTCTTACTTTCCATCTTTACTCTTCAGTTTCTCTTGACAGTGACCCTGATCCTATTCCACCAGCACTGCTTCAGTCTGTCCCTGTTTTTCATATTGTTCTAGTATGATTGCTTTAGTTGTGTTTGCAGTTTTCTTGTCCTCTCGCTCCTTCCATTTATAGCTAGCTCAGCTCCACCCCCTTCTCATTGTTTTCTGTTTCTGCACACTTAAGTCTCACTGTTGCATGATTTAGTATGGCTCTTTCCAGTATTTGACTTCCTCCATAATTTCCTGTAGGTTTTCATTCCCTAAAAAGCTGTCTAGATTACTTAGCAGTGCCAAAACTGTTCTTATAAGTTACAATCACTCTTATCTGAATAGCTTTCCCTCTTTATGTGTAGCCATCCTCTCTCTTTCATTCATTTGGTTAGTTCACATCTTATCTTTTTTCTCTGTTCCTTCCTGCTATGTAACTTGTCATTTTCCAGTTCCATGGTGACATTACAGTCCCCCCCATTGTCTGTATTCCATCTCTTCTTGATTGTGTCCTCTTGCAAAATGTTCTTCTACAATCCTTCCTTATTCCTGTCTGGTACATATATGCATTCTGCTGTCTATCATGTGTCATCCCTCCTTCCCTGTTAGATGATCCAACTGCCTATCCCCTTTTAAAACTTTTTTTTTCTATTGCTATCTGAATCATTCTATGAAATATATTTGCTACTTCTCTTCTCCTCTCCATACTTTGCTGTCCATTACTGCCTCCGGGTAGTTACAACACAGGATTTTCTGCCTGTCTCTGGTTTCAATTTTTTTCATGTAATAGAACAATCTCTCCCTCATCTTCTTTAACTTTCCTATATTCCCCATCTTCTGATAGCGTCTAATGACCCCCCAGTGTTCCCCATAATGAACTGTGTTTTCCTTGCTGTTTTTTGCCCACCCCTCCTTGCTTTCCATTAACCTTCCCCCAGACCTACTCTCTGAGTTGGACTTTATTTTGTTTGGGAGCTGCCTGTGCTGAAATCCTTGCTACTCTTCCTCTGCCTTTGATTTTTGTCCTTTTGTCTGTTTCATGTGCATGAGTATACCCAAACATGGACCTTTTAAGATGTTCTTTTGTCCCTTCTAGTGTCCTTCACACTAATAAATTGCATTGCATACCAGCCCAGTACTGATGTCACAATCGTTTTATATTATAGCATTCCCATTCATGACTTTCCCCTCCCCACAGCTGTGGCAGCTTCATTTGAGTAACACTCCAACAACCAACATTCCTTTTTTCATAGTGGTTTGCAGGTTTCTCTTTGCCATGCTTTTCCATTGTTTGTTCTCATAGAATTCTTTTCATGCCCCAGCTGTTAGAGCAACAATTATTAAATACTTTCTAAGACATGGCTTAGACATTAACTTTCAGTTTATGGCACTTTATTGTACATCTATGAGTAGTTATAAAAAAAATCTATCATTTAGATTGAAGGCATGTTCTATGACCCCACGGTACCCCCTTGCTTAACTGCATTACCCATCATTGCCTAGGGAATTGATTCAGTTCTTTCCATTGTTTGTAAAGTTTTGATGCTGTGTTCCCTGGGGTTTGTTTAATAAGGTAAGGATCTGTTTCATTTAATACATCCATACTGCTCTGTCCGCAATCAGGTCTATGTCGATTGAGGTTTCCGAAACTCAAAATTCATATGGTAGAGACCATGTGATCGAGTTTCTGAAAACTTGAACTTCAAAAAAACACAAAAACATACCTTTTTTATATTTTTTGCAGGGGGGCAAACCCTCCCCCATACCTCCTGCAAATTATATATGCCAACTCTGAGATTGCACTACAGTGGGGAATAGGATAAATTTCCTGATCATCACTCTACCACAATCTCCATTCAAAAGCTTTGAGTTTTCAATCATATAGTCTTGACAATGTGAACTTCGATCTGATAGAGACCCCCGTAATCACCTCCTTTTTACTGTCCATCCCTTCTCTTATTTAACTCTTTTCTCTTTCTGAGATCACGTTCAGTCTTTATGTAGTTCTGCCTTCCACATCTTTGACTCTTGTCATTCATCATAGATGCTTTTACTCGGCTTAAGTCCCACAGTTGTCCAGCAGTCATTTCCAAGTCCCCAGAACCATCTGACATACCATCTTCTCATATCTTTAGAGTTCTCCATTGTTCATCTCTGCCTCTATTTCTGCTTCTTTATCTATTTTTGTGCCTAAATTTCTCTTGGTAGATACTTCTTATTCTCCTGTCCCTTTAATTCATTCCCTCCAGTACACTTCTTTTGAGTGTGTACCTTTAACTCCCAGTGGGTGGGGCTTGAGCCTTTAAAAATGAAGTTATCAACTTACAGTTCTAACAAGTACTCATTGACAGAGGTCAGACATCAATACAATTGTGTTGCCATCATGTGTACTTCCAGATAAAATATTCTGAAACCTCATATGTAGCATGGTTTTGGAATTATTAATACAAATATGAACAGACAATATTTGATGCCTAAAGGTACAATATGAGGTAACTGAAGAAACACCTGGAGGAGCACTTGGTGGTAATGAACTCGGTCACTTATTTCCTAGATGAATACAGATTAGAAGGTAGAGTTTCATAGTAAGTTGGGTCCACTTAAATAAAAGGATGGTAACTAGTGGAACAAATACAAATTATTAAATGATCAGTCCTTTCCATGTCTTCATAAAGAACCTAACAGAAGGAAAGGAAGGGAAGGGATGGGAAGGGAAGGGAAGTAAAAGGAAGGAAGGGAAGGGAAAGGAAAGGAAAGGGGTGGGAAGGGAAAGGAAAGGGAAGGAAAGGAAGGGAATGGAAGGGAAAGGAAAGGAAAGGAATGGTGAGAAGAGGAGAGGAAAGGAAAGGTGAGGAAAGGAGAGGACAGAAAAAGAAAGGAAAGGGATGGGAAGGGAAAGGAAAGGAAAGGGAAGGAAGGGAATGGAAGGGAAAGGAAGGGAAAGGAATGGTGAGAAGAGGAGAGGAAAGGAAAGGGATGGGAAGGGAAAGGGAAGGGAAAGGAAAGGAAAGGCAAGGTGAGGCAAGGTAAGGTGTGGAGAGGAGAGAAAAGGAAAGGAAAGGAAGGGAATGGAAGGGAAAGGAAAGGAAAGGAATGGTGAGAAGAGAGGAAAGGAAAGGTGAGAAAAGGAGAGGACAGGAAAGGGAAGGGAAAGGAAAGGAAGAGAAAGGCAAGGCGAGGTAAGGTACTGAGAGGAGAGAAGAGAAAAGGAAAGGAAAGGAATGGAAAGGCAAGACAAGGTGAGAAGAGGAGAGGAAAGGAAAGGAAAAGAAAGGAAAAGGAAAGATACAATTTTGCTGATCATGAAAACTTGTACAACTAAAGGTAGAAAAGATGATTAGAGACTTTTCAAGATTAGTGGAATATCATAAAATACTAACTATAAAATTGAAATGCCATGCTGGTTGGATGACAGAAGGTACTTGTATACACTAAGGTGATGTGATATAATTTATTTTATGAGTTAATGCTTTACAATAGAGCACTCATACTTTGAGACTATCTATTCATCATGAGCTAAGTCACTTTTACTAAATTCCTAATGAGGAGCTCAAACAGTCTGAAATCATGAGTAGGGTGGATTGCAAACCTATCTTGGTCCAGTGAAAAGTTCCCACATCACTACTGTGTCCATCAGCTTAGCTAGTCGCAAATATCCTGAGTAGGCAGTTTTATAAAACCGTCTTGGTGCAAAGAAAGGGAATGCATCATCAGTGTGTCTTAATATAATCTAAAATGTTGCATGTCATACTTAATGTGATACAATAAGGTAGAATGTAAGAATGCCACCCTGGAAAGTTTTATTGATATGAAGGAAAACTGTAGAATATTGGAAAACATGGTGTCTAGCACTCTTGCATTACAGTGCTTGGTTTTCCTGTTCAATTACTGGCTGACAGCCTTCATTGTGCAGACTGCTTGTTACATTTGTGCCATGGGGTTTTTACTATCTCTTCTAATTCCCTTACACATCGTAAATGCATACTGTATGTGAACTATTCACATTCTAAATTGTTCATAGGTGTCAGTGCCACATTTGAATAAATATGAATGTGCATCATGTGATGGACTGGCACCCCATCCAGGACTAGTTTCTCTGCCTTCTGCATAATGAGTGTCAAGATGAGCTCCAGTTGTCTCATTTTCCTGAATTTGATTAAGTAACAAAATGAAAAGTGACTCACTTAAACTATATGTGTATGACATTTGAACTGAATGCTGATAGTATGAGGTGGGAGAAGGGACAATACCTTGTTGAAAGGGATTGCAAGCAAATTCTCCATGTGAATAGCATTTACAGACAAAGGTTGTTTATGCCTTTGTTGCCATCCATGAAGCAGAGAGCTAACTATTCTCTAGCTTGTTTTTTTACATTAGACCATCTAATCGCTTCCCTCCCATCCTACATATGAGCATTTAGTTATACAGATTTCAAAAATGAATTATACAGTACGTACACAATAAACCAGTTTAAATTTCAGATAATAATGTGCATAATATTTTCTTGGGTCTATATTATCTTATCAAAAAGCTGCTCCATCGAACGCCTTTTCATCAACCCATAATAAGCAAAGTGCCATTTCAGTGAACGGCCACATCAGCAATTTCTTTCCCATGGAAAGAAATTGCTTGGCCATCTTTGTGAGTTTGCCATTTTCCACAGTGTAGTGCGATCTCAGAGTTGGTATATTTAGTTAGTGCCCCCCGCTTTGTAATATTTAAAGTGATGTGTACTTCTTGGTAGGGCTAACAATTACTTTTCCAGGGAAAGAAATCACTGATGTGGCCGTTCGCTGAAATGGCACTTTGCCTTTTAGGGGTTGATGAAAAGACGCTCGATGGAACGCCATTTCAGTAAGATAATATAGACCCCATTTTCATATAGCACTTATGCCAGGATGATTTATGTGCACCACCAAGGCAATATTTAATAATAACTTCAACATAAAAATATAGAATGGCCGTTTGAGTTTACCTATCATGTACACAAGTCTCACAAAGCTGCTGCTAGTTTCCCAGCTAAGCAGCAATAGAAAACAATGTTTTTGTAAGGACAATCACCCCCTCCTTCATAGAATATGTTAGCTCTGTCTCCAGGACCTTAATGTCTATATGTGCTGCCTCTGAGGTTGAACTAACATGAAGAAAGTATATTTATAGATCAAGCTGCATATCTGAGTCTGGTTACACTCAAATACACAAATGAGCATTCAGTTATCAGCAGTTAAATAGAAGGGAGTCGAAACATTACCAGCTATAGTAGAATCTGCACCGGATCATGATAAAGTGACATTACTTCCTTTACGGTTTCTGACTTGTCATCTAAGAGCAGCCAGCACTTGAATTGTATATGAAACCTCATCCTTTGGGAGGAGGACTAATAAACTTCACTTGACGATCACCCCAGTATTCGCAACTGTTGCATGTTAAGCGGAAGGGTTTATTAATGAGGATGAGTAGTATCTATTGACAACAGTTCAGGCCTGTTTTTTCTGCCAGACATTTAGGCAAAATTATAATTAACATGACATTAATGTATGTGGAAAGAAACAATGTGACCTAAAATCTATCATATAATGCACAGCACATGTAGCATTGCTCAATATTTTTATTTTTAGGCTTGAGTTTTTAAACAGGTAGGATTGTTCCTGGGACATTTTTCAGCTATGACCAAAACGACATACATTTGTGGTGCATGTTTGTGTGTTGTTGTTCTGTCTTTCTGTTAGGGGTCGCCACAGTGGAATTTCGGTCCGCTAATGTTTGGTAGTGGATTTTTACATGCTGAGTTACCAGCCCTGATGCACAACCTTCAACGAAGGCACGCCCATTCATGTATGCCTCCACACAGAAGACGCTCTAGCTGAGAATCGAATGGGACAACGTCTTGCTGTGAGGCGACAACACTACCGCAGCACCTTTGTGTGTAAGTGATAAGACAACCTTAGGAAATTACATATTATTGTTATAAGGATGCATGCAGTTATTAATGGGGAAGATAGATTTCATCTGATTATCTAAATCATTTTCTAATATTGTTTTCTGTTAAGCATTTTTCCATTTTCTTGATAAGTAGCATCTACAATGCTATACTCAGCCTTCATTCAAGCTGGTTGACCTCATTCAGAAGTAGCAGAGCTATAGTAAACTCCCCAGTGGACGAGGAACCTGAGCAGTGAAAATTCTATAAAAGCTGGAAAATCTAATCTAATGCAGATGGGGGGGAGGGGGCTGTAGATGTAATGCAAGTATGGAAAACTCATATAAATTGGTTTGGAAACAAAATGAGGCAACAGAATGCAATGCTTTTAAGAAGGTAACTAGTAGATGCATAGTTTTGCAGTATAAGTTCTGAACTATTGTGCAAACATGCATTTCTGCTGCTATAGCAGCTTTAAATGTTACTGAAAATTGTTAATTCCAAGTAGTTTCAGTATGTTACAATAAAATTGTTAAATATCTCTTTGCAATTCCTAACTAACAAAACACAGGACCACTGAACTCATGTCTAATTAAGGTACCATTGGTTCATTAGGAATTGTAGAATTCAGAAAACCACAGGTGAGCTGTCAAGGTACAATGCCTAATCTTACAAGGTGGCATGATATTTTACATGAAAAATATAATTCACAGTGAACTGCAATGATCCTTTAATTTTGCTACTTCACTGTTTAGCAATAATATAAAGTGCAAAGTGTCATACTAGCTAACTACACACATCTGTAAAAATTAAATGTATTTTGTACTTCATACAGCAAGAATGCTACCTAAATGAATAATTTATTTCATGTTAACCAAAAAAACGTAATCCTGAAATGCATAAAATATAATAAGGATGAAAGTTGGAATTAGTGGTTAGACAATTTGTATAGCAGCAAAGCAAGTTGTGGAATTTTGGCATGAACCTGAAAACAGTTGAACCATTGCTCTTTCTGTGTTAAGGTTATAATCACATAACCAAGATGCAAAAATACATATTGTTGATTCTCAAATGAGTATTCCAGTTCTAGTTCAGTGACCATTACATGAAAGATAGAACTCCCTAAAAACACTTCATCAATCTGAAGCTTAGAAAGATGTGCAGTTTTATGTAGTCAAGTTCTGAACACCTGCTCAAAGGCCAAGGCAGTCCCTGTGTGCTGCCCGAGCTCAGAGAGTGTTAAAAAATGAAGTCATGTAGGTTGTTATTCTGCTGCTCAATAAAGTCAGCCGGGAATATCATTAACTTGTTGTCCACATAAGAGAAATAGTGAGATCATGTAATATGTTCAGGTGTAACATAAACAACCCAGCAGGCCCTTTTCAGAGCCCCTTGAGGGTCAGTAATTATCTCATGAACTACCTCAATAGCAATTTAAGTGACTAAAAGCTGGCGGTTATCTGTAACCTGGCTAAGTAGTGCTGGGACCAGCATTTCCCACAAACAGTGTCTGCAGGTGCAAATTGGATACATGATGGCTACTGGAAAAATAAAAGAGCAGTTCAAATGGCTGTGGCCTGAGCAGTCTTTCATCAGGGAACTGTCTGGGGAAAACACAGATGTTATTCAATGGCTGGCCTGTTGCCATGCCTTTATGAATTATGATCCTTGTTACTTCAGTAACAGCACTGCACTAGACCAAAACAGGTAAGAACAGTTTGGGAAAT